>NW_027070186.1:0-84091 GCF_002906115.3 Quercus suber
AGATTTTTCACAAGGAAGTCGAGTTTACGAAACTCGACTTCTGTTCAAATGGAAGTCAAGTTTCCTAGACTCGATTTCTAAGTTTTTTTTTTTTTTTTTTTTTTTTTTTTTTTTCCAGACTTCACCCAAGAGGGAATTGTACAAAAACAATCCAACTTACTAATATATTTCATCCACATGCTATGCACCAAATTTTTTTCTAAAAAGCTACTATTTGACAAATTTTGCCGTAATCACACATGTCACACGACAAAGGATATTCATATTTGCAAGAACACTTCACCCTTCCATTTGACCTCGCTCAAACAAGGTGATGGCAATTCAACAACAACGGAAGTAGAGAGATGTAAAAAAGAAGGTCTATTTCGTATCGAAGGCCATTTCAATTTGGACAAAAGGACATAATATTTCGCTATCGATTAATATATGTCTACCATTTCGATATTACTACTTTTTATACATACATATTTTATCACTGGTTTATTTCCTAAATATGAATTTATTAATTTTTATGTATATTAAAAAATTAAAATTTACATATTTTATAAGTCTAAATATTAGTCTGAGTACATTAAACAAATTATTAGCTTAAAAAACATGTTATTAAAAAAATTCAAAATTTTAACATTTTTTAAAAAAAATTTATTCTACCAATCAAAACACCAATACTGGCCAGCACAACATGTTATTTTTTTTGGGTATATTTTAGAGGAGTACCAGTATAAGTTTAATAGCTTATATGGTATGTTTCCTTAGTATGGTCAGTACCAGTATGGAATTGACTTCCTTGGAGGTAAGACAAAGAACATTAGTGAGTAGCATAAAATCTCTTTGGATCCGGTTAACGGGTGCCTTTAGTGCAATTTTTAATAATCATTTAAAAAAGATTTAATATCACTTTGAAAGAAAATATAAAAAACTATCCCCCAAAACAAAAACAATTACTTTTTTTTTTCTATAAAAAATTTCTAACGAATATTTTTTAACCAATTGTCCTTAGGTCATTTGTTAACTTTCCCAATCTCTTTACATTACTTTCTAGAAAACTTATACAGAGTATTATTACATATGAACCCCACACATATAAAAACATAAACAGACACTCCCAAACAGATTAACCCTCCCCCCAAATACCTAAAAATAAAAGCATAATCCCTTCTTTTTTCTTTTCTTTTTTTTTCTTTTTTGGGTAAAATACGGGAATAATTATATTAATCATAAGTATTTGGAGCCCAAATTAAACGGGGTACAAGGACAGCAGTTATAGTCAAAAGAAAGAGCCTCCATGACAACAAAAGAGGCGTTACAAAGGAAATAAAAGGTTCAGTTTGGCCATGGCCAAGAGATGTAGCGAGGACCAGAGATCCTGAGAATTGGGTTCAATGGGAAAAACAAAATACGACAATTTTAAGAAATACACTATTAATTTTTTTTAATTATTTATTTTGTAAAAATTTTTTAATTGTTCATCCCTATGATGTAAGTTGCATTATCCTGGAACTCAAGTTTCCTAGACTCAAGTTCCACTTTATATATATATATATATATAAACAGTTTAACTTACTAAAATTTATTAGCCGCATGCATTTTTGCTAGTTTTTTTTTTCCAAACATATGCTTTTCTACAAATTTTTCCGTGAATTGCGATTGGATGGTTAGAGTGTTATTCAAAACATGTTGAAACACAATCAAAATTGGTCAAAATTAGGATTTGATAATAATTTTATGACACTCCTCTATGTCTGACCAGGATGAATGTACCCAATCTAACCTTGATTTTCGAATTCTTTTGGTAAAACAACATTTTGGAGACATCTTATTACTTTTTATTTTTTTATTTATACAAGATAGAATTCTACTTTAGTTTAATTTAAGTATATATGTGTGTAAAATTTCATCCTGAAAATTTAAACCCGACTCTTTTTCCCTACATCTCACAAGCACTTATATTTGTAGAGTGATCATCGCATCAAAAATGTGTAGTGATGAGACATCTTGTTACTTGAAAATGCTGAAATATTTTGAAAAATTAAATAGAGTGATGATAGTACCAATTATAAAATTAGTACCGTTTACTTTACAATTCTAAAATAAATAAATAAAATAAAATAAGGAGTACCAACTATAATTGGTAGTGTCATCATGTTTAACCCTAGCTAAAGCTATAATGTATTTTGATACGTTCTGACATGTTTTGACTAATATTTATATTTTAAGTCTCTTCTTTCTTTTACTTCCTTTGTTGATTAGTGCTGTTTATTTATTTTTTCAGTTTGTGTTTTTCGTTACAGAATTAAATTGGATAAATTTTACTAACATATTCAGAGATTTGGACTAATACTAAATAGATTCAAAGTTTTTCAAAATTAAACAATTGATTCTTAAAGCCAACTTAGTCCCTAATCAGTTAGTTATTTTTTCCGAAATATTTTAGGTGCTAAATTGACTTTAGAGACTAAATTTGTTAGTTTTGAAAAGTTTTAGATTTGATTGGCATTAACCCAAATTTTAGGGAGTATGAATGGAATTTACCCAATTAAATTTTATAGAGCTCTTATTATATATTTTATAGACCACCATGTCATAAAATGATGGTATTATTTTAGGTTGGAACATTTTTTTTTTTTCTTTTTTGAAACTATTGGAACATTTCAATATTAAAATATTATTTAATAAATTAATTAAACGATTAACTGATAAATTTAACAAGAAAAAAATGTGGAGCTATGTGGGCTAGAAGGAAAGTAAATATTTTAGTTAAAGTTTGAATCCCATATTAATAAGGAAAGAGGGTCCTTATTTTATTTATAAGTGTCAAAATTTATTGGGCTTAAATATATTACTATTATCACTTATTTTATTTATGTGGGACCCAAAACTTTTAACTGAGCTTTATGAGGCATGCTTCAAATTTTGAAGTTTGAAATTTCAACGTGGCTTACGGCGTTAGCAGACGTTAGGAGAGCAACAATTATTATGTTGAGCTGGCAGACAAGATGATGTAATCCCCTTTAAATTTGGTGGCATGCTTTTATTGGCTGAGAGTACAAGGTCAGCATGCTGACTTTGTATTCTGAGACTACACAATAATTTTTTATATGATGCATGAGAAAATAGATTAAACCTGAGAGCATATCACATTCAATTAATGTGGTCTAGTTGGACAAATAATAAGGTAACAAAATTATACTCCCTCTGTCCCAGTCTGTTTGTCTTCTATTCTGTGGGGCCAGAAAATCGAGTAGCCAAGGCCCACTTCAACCCAGGCCCAGATGGCCCACGCCGAGGACGCACGATGGGTCCGAGGATGACCCTATCCTCGGTCGTCCGAGACCTCGATGCGGAGAAGGGCAAGCTTTGGGCGAACCGTCACCTCGGCATTGAATACATTCACCTAACCCATTTGGCCGCATTAATGGGGATGTAACCCCCTGCCAGGGCGACATCGATCAGGGTGAACCACTTGAGCACGGATATGACCTTTGATGGGATAGGCCATCAGGAGGAAGGCCAATAGATGATCAATAGGAGGAAGAAGATGGGCATATATAAGAACTGTGAGCAAAATGTATAAGAGAGGGTTTTTTGGGAGGAAGAAAGCCTCCTCGGCCCATGGCTGAGGAGAATCCCCCAGTTGTAAACTGTTCTAAGTATTTTTGTAATAAAAGAGAAAGGAGTTCATGCTTTGTAAACGCCGGTCAGCGCCTAAACCTTCAACCCACTCTCTACAAATTCATTGTTCTGAGTTCGTTGGGCCTTTAACCCATCTCTTTTGGGCTTAGGCAACAAAAACTGACCCTACAATTAGCACCGTCTGTGGGAAGGATTAGCGCGCCGGTCGGCGCAATAGGCGACTGTTCTAAATAACCATTCTACGGAAGATCAGTGGTGGTGCAAAAAAAAAAAAAAAAAAAACCATATATTTAAAAAAAAAAAACAAAATTATATAGATATTAAACATACTCGGTGCGGTTCGGTTCTTGGCGGTATGCACGTCTCGGCGCCGATGGCCGCACCTGTCCAATATCGGTACCGAAGAAATGCCGCCGACCACCATGCCGGAAACCTTCGTCGAAGCCCTGAGAGGTGCGGATCGGTGCGGTCAGACCGGTTTCAGTCGGTGTCGGTAGATCAATGAACAGGCCTAAGTATAGTAGCGGAATCCGGGAAGTTAAAGAAGAAATAGGTTCGATGTAACCTCGTTGGAGCAAGAAGCTTGGATGGCTTAGGTACTTGGGTAGATTAGGCTTGGAGGGTCTTCTGCTGTTCATGTATCCCAACTACATTCTTTAGTAGATTATTTACCGCTTGGAGGGCGGCGGAGAGGTTTTACGCCGAGGACTTCGGTTTCCTCTTCGATAACACATCGTATGTTATCTGTGTGTTTGCATCTTTCCTTCCTTTATCTTTGCCTTATATTTACTGCTGTAGATGTGTTTATATTTAGCTTAGATTGTTTATCAACTCTGTTGTAAGCTTGTTATCATGTTCTGCACATTAACTGTTTGATATAAAGCTTGAATTGGTAATTTTGTAATTAGGGGTCCAAACGTTCAAAGGTGTTTTACACGTTTTTGAACTTTCAATTTATAAGTGTCAAAATTTATTGGGCTTAAATATGATGCATGAGAAAATAGATTAAACCCGGGGCATTTCACATTCAATTAATGTGGTCTAGTTGGACAAATAATAAGGTGACAAAATTATACTCCCTTCGTCCCAGTTTGTTTGTTTTTTATTCTATTTTGGAATGTCTCAAAATATTGTTCTGTTTCTAAAAATAAATGTCATTAATTTACTAATGTTTCTATTATACCTCTATTTTATTTTCAAAAATATTTGAAAAGAAAACTAATATATATTTAAAAAATTAATCTAATTGGGGTACCTTTTTATTGCCTCATTAAGAATAACTCTTTAAAAAAAAAAAAGCTAATAAATTTTTTTAAGGATAGTTTTGTAAATTTATACATTTTTATAAGGTATAAGACAATAAATGATGTTTCCTTAGAAAGTTTGAATTTTCAAACAGGACAAATAAATTGGGACAGAGGGAGTAAATAAATAAATAAAAAGGTCACTATCACATCATGATTTGGTCGATATCATAGCTGTCGTGAACTCTACCTTGGAACTTCGCACCACCACCATGCCACCCCAACAACCCCCGCTTAATACCCCAATTTATCCACCATAATCAAATATCTAAGTTTGGCTATGCAAGCGCGGTTTGTCATGGTAAAGGTGAGTTTGGAAGGGACATTGGTGACTGGGTAAGGAGATTTCAGGATTTGGTATTGTTTGGTGACAAAAAAAAAATGAGAATGTGATTGGGTTTGGGTTTGACAGCTTAGTTTATGAGTTATTAGTGATTTTTTTTTTTTTTAATTGGAAAAAGTTAATAGATGTCCCAAAAGCATTAATTTAAGATATATTTTTAGAAACTTTTTATGGAAAAAAAATGTAATTAATTTTTTTGACAACTTTTTATATTTTCCATAAAAGTGGTGTCAAAATTTTTCTAAAATGATTTATTAATGATAGCCTTACGGGTACCGGTTAATATGATACTTTTTTCAATAGTTGCATGATTGATCCAATATATGATTAATTAGGTAATCAATATCGAGAAGCCCAACAAACATATGATATAATAAAGTCCACTCATCATAAATGATATAATAAAATCCCTCCTCAGAACCAAACCCTAATCCAACAGTTTGTTGGGTCCTAGGAAGGCAAATATGGTAGCTCATACTCTAGTGAGATAGTTCCTTCTTAATAATTTTGTAGGTTCTTTTGATGTTACAAATTGCCCCTTGTTTTGGTAATGCTATAAAGGTAGAGGCTAATTTTTTTTTTCTACGGTATAATTTCCTTTCTTTTTGCTTTGTTTTCTCCGGTTGGAGGTTTTTTTTTTTTGGGTAATAAAAATTTCCTGTTCATTTAAAAAAAAAAAATCCCCTACAGCTATCCTTGACATGGCCACATTATTACTGTTCCTCCAAAATGCCAAATGCTACATGATAAATGAATTTTATGTTATTCATTCATAATTTTCCAAATAGCATAAAGCTCTATCTTTGTTTTAAAAAGACCACCGGCCAAATATATATATATATATATATTTGTTAAAGTAAGGATAATAAAAATCAAAGCAAAGAAACAGAGCCAAAGAGCAAAAAGTAATGCTACCCAAAAAAAAAAAAAAATTAGACAATTTTTTTCATACCTATTAAATTGGTAAACTTTCATTAGTTATTATTTGACCCATTACTAGTATTTTATCGTATCAACAATATCTGGATAGTTCTCCAAGATCAAAACCATATCTGGATCGAATCAGAAAGATGCGGCCACTCCAATCATTAGATTAAAATAAATAAATAAATAAATAAATAAATATATATATATATATAGTACACGTTTTATTTTATATTTTTATATTTTTGTGTGTGAATGCGATGCAGCCACGAGTGACAAGACGACCCAACGTGTCATACTCTTCTTTATTTGGCACAACTATATAATTAAGCTACTCAACCACATTTCTATCAACCATATATCTCCAGAAACATTGCAGAAATCGAGCAAGAGAGAGAGAGCTCAAATCACCAAAGGGTAGCCATGGTGATGTCTGTGTTTCTGAGTTTTATTTTCCCACCACCCCCATCACTTTTCATCAAGGCCATGTCAGTTGTGAGCTTAACATCATTGGCTTATACTGGGTTCTCGGAAGCAAGAGGAAAGCACTTGAACTACTCCAAATTTTGGAATGCAAATTCTCACCAATCTATAACAAAAATTAAACTTACTAGCAGAACAGGCATGCTCTTTCTCTATACTCCGGCGTTTCTTGCTGCTCTCACATCCTTTGTGCTTTTCCCACATCATGATTTCCGAACTCTGTTGCTTAAGTCAGCTCTAGCCCTTCATTTCTTTAAGAGGATCTTTGAGGTACAATCCCATCCCTCTCTCTCTCCTTAAAACACACAAGTTTATTTCGTTGAATTATAATAACTGTTTTTGGATTTTTTTTTTTTTTTTTTTTTTTTTAACTCATATAGATAATTAATTTTTTAATGGTCATAATATTATACCACAACATGTATTTCTCAATTTGTAAACCTAGTTGAAAAGTTTAATCATGTAAAGAGATTATTGTTAGATGATTGAAGGACATTTAAAGGTATTACTCAAAGGGAAAGACAATGGTTTTGTGTAGAAGTTTGGAGAAGCTCATGACAGTGATCTAGAAAAGATATTGATGTCTTACAAAAAAAAAAAAAGGGTATTCCATTTTATACATCATTCTTTTTTGGCAAATATAATGGATGAATTTATGTTATTGACAATTGGAACAAATAGTAATAAGAAACTTAAAAAAAAGATCTAATATATATATAGAGGCAGTCAATCAGCGTTTTCTCGTTTGATTTCGTACTTGGTTAAATACTTAAATACTTTACCATCTTTTATAGGTGCTAGTTGTCCACCAATTCAGCGGCGGGATGATACTTGATTCTGCAATTCCTATCTCTCTTAGCTATTTCTTGTCCACTGCAAGCATGATTTATGCCCAGCACCTATCACAAGGCATTTCAGAGCCACCAGTTGACCTGAAGTATCCTGGAGTTTTGTTGTTTCTTATAGGAATTGGTGGCAACTTTTACCACCATTACCTCCTCTCTAAACTGAGGGGAAAAGGTGACAAAGAGTATAGGATTCCAAAGGGTGGTTTGTTTGACTTTGTGATATGCCCACATTATCTTTTTGAAATTATAGATTTCTTAGGGATCTCTTTTATCTCCCAAACACTATATGCATTCTCCTTCACTTTAGGCACTATTTTTTACTTGATGGGAAGGAGTTATGCCACCAGGAGATGGTATCTCTCAAAATTTGAAAATTTTCCCGAGGATGTTAAGGCTCTCATTCCATATCTTTTTTAAAAACTCTGTTAAAATTAAGAATGATAGTTTGAAGATATGTGTAACTTATCGTTTTTAGATTCCCGTTGTAAAAGATTTTTTGTTTGATAAGTGAGCACCAAAGTGGTGTTAAGAAGATTACCAATCTAAAATTTTATTTTGTCTCTATATTTAGGTGGTGTTTTTATTTTCGTTCTTGCGTATTCATAAGTTTCGTTTTGGTCCGTAATTTTTTTTTTTAATAACATTTCATTTTGGTCATTACCATTTATGGGTGGCAAACTGGCAATAGGGTGGGACAGGCCCCTCTTCGAGGGAGAGAAGACCTATGAACATTCTCTCAATCTAAAGATACAAAAATAAAACATTATTTATACTTAGCATGAGACATCCAAGTTGCATAGACGGTGAAGAGATACCTACCATGAGGACAATAAAATGCATAAACAGCAACAATGGCCATAGGAAACAGTGGCCATAGGAAAAGGTACACGTCGAATGTATAAAATTGTTTAAACACTACACGAATCCATATGTAAAAAATTTGTTTGGACACTACTCAAGCCGTCTTGAAAGATATATAAACAACCATATAAGTACATTACCATATGAAAATCAGCACCTTTTTTATATGGCAAAAACATAACTGTCACCATCTTGTCAACATATTATTAAGAAAAAATTATACTTTGTTTGCCAAAAAAAAACATTTGTCTACCTATGGTTTGCCAAAAAAACATTTTGCTTATCTGTAATGGGAAATAAAAGGGGGTGAAATAACTCAATAAGTGGAATTTACTAACATTGGAGTGTGGGAACAAACTTTTCAAATAAATAATTCTTACAATAATTTCATAACTTGTAACTCATCAATATTTATCATCAAGTACTTCATATATATATATATATATATATATATTAATACCATCACATAAACAATTTCCTAAACTTTTCTCGTCGTCAATGCTTACGCCTCATTGACAAGATTGTGTTGTCCCTTTTTTTGGGATTGGAACTTCCTTTTCATCCACTTTCTTACGGATGGTTCCTTTGGAACCTAAATGTGCACTCCCTTGCTAAGGAGCTTCTTTTTTGGATCCTCAATAGTATACTTTCTTGCTAAGGAGCTATCAAATGTGCACAGTCCCCTTTTCTGGAATCGTCCCTTACTAAGGACTAGCTGCAATATGATTGTCCCTTACTAAGGACTAAATACCATACTGAGCTTCTACTCATAACTTGCCATAGGTTTCCAAAACACATTTCAATATGCTCACAAAAATAATCCTTTCATAATTCTAAAAAATATAAGGATATATTCATGCATACAAGTTTAAATAAATTCAGGTTGTCCCACAAGTTTTTTATAAAACGAATAGCCAATGTGCATATCAAACATTTATAAAATATCAATTCATATATAAAATATCAACATGTTTCTTTGATATAAAATAGTTTAATAATCAACACTGTTTTGGGAAAACCTCCAAAATTAGTAAATATCACTTACCTCTTAGTTGCAAAATAAAAGAAATTAATCGCCCTTGAGTCACAATGAATCATTAGAATTAGAGCCTAGCAACACCAAAAATAGGTCCATCAATACACGAATTTCCTACTAAAATCTATTTTCATACTTAGACAATATAAATCTTAGACAACACTGATATTTCCAAAATTTTACATTTATTTATGTAACTCTCCAGTTCACTTTCAGCTTTAATCTAATTGTTCTATTTCACATATTTTTACTATCAATTAATAAGCATGATTGTATTGCAACTCTATAAAAATCTAGCAATTCATTATAGGTCTAGCCATCATATATTCTACTATTCCTTAGAAGCCACATGATATATAAACCTATTTGATCAGCCTAATATTTATATCTATTAGTCAAAAATAGAAGCCACATAATATAGTTCTGCTAAATCAATCTTAGAGCCAATGGAGGACCATATGGCTATACATACTATTCATACGTAATCAATTTCAAAGCTTGGACCATACGGCTATATATAAACAATTCCTATTATAATATTGTAATCATCAACCCAAAGACCCATAATCCTCTTGATGCCGCAAAGCATAAGGACACTGCTGGACACTTATTTGGATAATGACAATGGCGGTGAAAACAGTGAGACTGTAAACAATTATATATAAACCACAAGCAACCCTTTTTTTCTTCTTCTTTTTTTCCTTTCACATGGTGACAAACTTGAATTGATAAGTCTAAGCCTATTACTCTATTAGGCACAAATTCAAAGCCGTGGCCCTTCCCTGACATATTGACCATCCTTATCTAATATAATACAATTATAGGAGCCTTTTTCTATTAGTATAATCATAGCCTAGGTTCATGACAATTGCTAGCTATTGACTAGTCAAACTTCTTAAATTTAGAGAAAGACGAACCATACCTGAACTACTCGTGCATAGCCATAGAGAAGAATAGAAATAACTCACTCATGTGTTGCGGCTGAAAATAAAAGGAACTTCTTATGTACATACACGTGTAACTTAAATGGTAAAAGGTTAGGGTTATCAAGGCCCATATATTTACTTATGTTACCTCACTTGAGCTTTATATCCCATAGTATTTATCTTATTTTTAATATCTTAGGCCTAAATCAATTTAATCCATTTAATTGTAGGCCTCCTTTATAATTTACGCATAGTAATTAAATTGGTATCAAAATTATGGGGTGTTACATGAATGCCATTAAGGTTATCACCATTTATGATCATATCATCCACATATAGGAGAAGCAAAATGGTGCCTTTATCATTGCGACGAAGAAATAAGGCAGAATCATAAGGACTGGCAGTGTAACCCAAGTGAAAAATGGTAGAGCTAAACTTGGCAAACCAATCTCGTGGAGCTTTTTCAAGGCCATAAAGTGCATGTCGAAGGCGATAAACCTTGTTTGATTCAACAAAAATACCAGAAGGAGGTTGCATATAGACTTCTTCACTTAAATCCCCATTAAGGAAGGCATTTTTTAACATCCATCTGAAAAAAATTCCATTTACTAGCAGTGGCAACAGTTAAGAGGGCATGAATAGATGAGATACAAGCAACTGGAGCAAAGGTCTCTTCATAATCAATCTCATACTCCTGTGTAAAACCTTTTGCAACAAGACGAGCCTTGTAGCGCGCAATGGACCCATCAGGGCGAGTCTTGATCTTATAAATCCACTTACAACCAACCACAGACTATCTAGGAGGTAGAGTAACCAGATCCTAAGTATGGTTTTTGATTAATGCATCAAGTTCTTCTTTCATTGTAATCTACCATAAGGGGTTAGTGGAGGCCTCCTAATAGGTTTGACGCTCATGGAGTGTAGCAAGGGTAGTGTAATAATGATAGTCAAGTAAATGTGCAGGAATGGATCTTACTCGGGTTGAGTGGGGAGGTGGAATGTCTTGTAGAGGATCTTCAAGTAAAGCAGGAGCAGGGGACCCAGGCTCAAGGTGGGGTAGCTCATCATCAACCTACATCTTCGACCTGACTAGGAGAAGCATAAAAAATATCTGGAGGTTAGCTAGAGAAGTCCAAAGGAGGATCAAGAGTATTTGTAGAAGGAACATGAGACTCATCTGGAAAGATTTCTAAAATAGAGGAGATAGTTAGGGAAGAACGAAAGTGAAAGCGTTCAACAAACAAGTGGTGTTCCCAAAAGACAACATTACGGGNTTTTTTTTTTTGTTTAACTCATATAGATAATTAATTTTTTTAATGGTCATAATATTATACCACAACATGTATTTCTCAATTTGTAAACCTAGTTGAAAAGTTTAATCATGTAAAGAGATTATTGTTAGATGATTGAAGGACATTTAAAGGTATTACTCAAAGGGAAAGACAATGGTTTTGTGTAGAAGTTTGGAGAAGCTCATGACAGTGATCTAGAAAAGATATTGATGTCTTACAAAAAAAAAAAAAGGGTATTCCATTTTATACATCATTCTTTTTTGGCAAATATAATGGATGAATTTATGTTATTGACAATTGGAACAAATAGTAATAAGAAACTTAAAAAAAAGATCTAATATATATATAGAGGCAGTCAATCAGCGTTTTCTCGTTTGATTTCGTACTTGGTTAAATACTTAAATACTTTACCATCTTTTATAGGTGCTAGTTGTCCACCAATTCAGCGGCGGGATGATACTTGATTCTGCAATTCCTATCTCTCTTAGCTATTTCTTGTCCACTGCAAGCATGATTTATGCCCAGCACCTATCACAAGGCATTTCAGAGCCACCAGTTGATCTGAAGTATCCTGGAGTTTTGTTGTTTCTTATAGGAATTGGTGGCAACTTTTACCACCATTACCTCCTCTCTAAACTGAGGGGAAAAGGTGACAAAGAGTATAGGATTCCAAAGGGTGGTTTGTTTGACTTTGTGATATGCCCACATTATCTTTTTGAAATTATAGATTTCTTAGGGATCTCTTTTATCTCCCAAACACTATATGCATTCTCCTTCACTTTAGGCACTATTTTTTACTTGATGGGAAGGAGTTATGCCACCAGGAGATGGTATCTCTCAAAATTTGAAAATTTTCCCGAGGATGTTAAGGCTCTCATTCCATATCTTTTTTAAAAACTCTGTTAAAATTAAGAATGATAGTTTGAAGATATGTGTAACTTATCGTTTTTAGATTCCCGTTGTAAAAGATTTTTTGTTTGATAAGTGAGCACCAAAGTGGTGTTAAGAAGATTACCAATCTAAAATTTTATTTTGTCTCTATATTTAGGTGGTGTTTTTATTTTCGTTCTTGCGTATTCATAAGTTTCGTTTTGGTCCGTAATTTTTTTTTTTAATAACATTTCATTTTGGTCATTACCATTTATGGGTGGCAAACTGGCAATAGGGTGGGACAGGCCCCTCTTCGAGGGAGAGAAGACCTATGAACATTCTCTCAATCTAAAGATACAAAAATAAAACATTATTTATACTTAGCATGAGACATCCAAGTTGCATAGACGGTGAAGAGATACCTACCATGAGGACAATAAAATGCATAAACAGCAACAATGGCCATAGGAAACAGTGGCCATAGGAAAAGGTACACGTCGAATGTATAAAATTGTTTAAACACTACACGAATCCATATGTAAAAAATTTGTTTGGACACTACTCAAGCCGTCTTGAAAGATATATAAACAACCATATAAGTACATTACCATATGAAAATCAGCACCTTTTTTATATGGCAAAAACATAACTGTCACCATCTTGTCAACATATTATTAAGAAAAAATTATACTTTGTTTGCCAAAAAAAAACATTTGTCTACCTATGGTTTGCCAAAAAAACATTTTGCTTATCTGTAATGGGAAATAAAAGGGGGTGAAATAACTCAATAAGTGGAATTTACTAACATTGGAGTGTGGGAACAAACTTTTCAAATAAATAATTCTTACAATAATTTCATAACTTGTAACTCATCAATATTTATCATCAAGTACTTCATATATATATATATATATATATATATTAATACCATCACATAAACAATTTCCTAAACTTTTCTCGTCGTCAATGCTTACGCCTCATTGACAAGATTGTGTTGTCCCTTTTTTTGGGATTGGAACTTCCTTTTCATCCACTTTCTTACGGATGGTTCCTTTGGAACCTAAATGTGCACTCCCTTGCTAAGGAGCTTCTTTTTTGGATCCTCAATAGTATACTTTCTTGCTAAGGAGCTATCAAATGTGCACAGTCCCCTTTTCTGGAATCGTCCCTTACTAAGGACTAGCTGCAATATGATTGTCCCTTACTAAGGACTAAATACCATACTGAGCTTCTACTCATAACTTGCCATAGGTTTCCAAAACACATTTCAATATGCTCACAAAAATAATCCTTTCATAATTCTAAAAAATATAAGGATATATTCATGCATACAAGTTTAAATAAATTCAGGTTGTCCCACAAGTTTTTTATAAAACGAATAGCCAATGTGCATATCAAACATTTATAAAATATCAATTCATATATAAAATATCAACATGTTTCTTTGATATAAAATAGTTTAATAATCAACACTGTTTTGGGAAAACCTCCAAAATTAGTAAATATCACTTACCTCTTAGTTGCAAAATAAAAGAAATTAATCGCCCTTGAGTCACAATGAATCATTAGAATTAGAGCCTAGCAACACCAAAAATAGGTCCATCAATACACGAATTTCCTACTAAAATCTATTTTCATACTTAGACAATATAAATCTTAGACAACACTGATATTTCCAAAATTTTACATTTATTTATGTAACTCTCCAGTTCACTTTCAGCTTTAATCTAATTGTTCTATTTCACATATTTTTACTATCAATTAATAAGCATGATTGTATTGCAACTCTATAAAAATCTAGCAATTCATTATAGGTCTAGCCATCATATATTCTACTATTCCTTAGAAGCCACATGATATATAAACCTATTTGATCAGCCTAATATTTATATCTATTAGTCAAAAATAGAAGCCACATAATATAGTTCTGCTAAATCAATCTTAGAGCCAATGGAGGACCATATGGCTATACATACTATTCATACGTAATCAATTTCAAAGCTTGGACCATACGGCTATATATAAACAATTCCTATTATAATATTGTAATCATCAACCCAAAGACCCATAATCCTCTTGATGCCGCAAAGCATAAGGACACTGCTGGACACTTATTTGGATAATGACAATGGCGGTGAAAACAGTGAGACTGTAAACAATTATATATAAACCACAAGCAACCCTTTTTTTCTTCTTCTTTTTTTCCTTTCACATGGTGACAAACTTGAATTGATAAGTCTAAGCCTATTACTCTATTAGGCACAAATTCAAAGCCGTGGCCCTTCCCTGACATATTGACCATCCTTATCTAATATAATACAATTATAGGAGCCTTTTTCTATTAGTATAATCATAGCCTAGGTTCATGACAATTGCTAGCTATTGACTAGTCAAACTTCTTAAATTTAGAGAAAGACGAACCATACCTGAACTACTCGTGCATAGCCATAGAGAAGAATAGAAATAACTCACTCATGTGTTGCGGCTGAAAATAAAAGGAACTTCTTATGTACATACACGTGTAACTTAAATGGTAAAAGGTTAGGGTTATCAAGGCCCATATATTTACTTATGTTACCTCACTTGAGCTTTATATCCCATAGTATTTATCTTATTTTTAATATCTTAGGCCTAAATCAATTTAATCCATTTAATTGTAGGCCTCCTTTATAATTTACGCATAGTAATTAAATTGGTATCAAAATTATGGGGTGTTACATGAATGCCATTAAGGTTATCACCATTTATGATCATATCATCCACATATAGGAGAAGCAAAATGGTGCCTTTATCATTGCGACGAAGAAATAAGGCAGAATCATAAGGACTGGCAGTGTAACCCAAGTGAAAAATGGTAGAGCTAAACTTGGCAAACCAATCTCGTGGAGCTTTTTCAAGGCCATAAAGTGCATGTCGAAG
The DNA here is from genome assembly GCF_002906115.3 of Quercus suber. Lineage (NCBI taxonomy): Eukaryota > Viridiplantae > Streptophyta > Magnoliopsida > Fagales > Fagaceae > Quercus > Quercus suber. The sequence goes on from NW_027070186.1 coordinate 15,440, forward strand.
GCGATAAACCTTGTTTGATTCAACAAAAATACCAGAAGGAGGTTGCATATAGACTTCTTCACTTAAATCCCCATTAAGGAAGGCATTTTTTAACATCCATCTGAAAAAAATTCCATTTACTAGCAGTGGCAACAGTTAAGAGGGCATGAATAGATGAGATACAAGCAACTGGAGCAAAGGTCTCTTCATAATCAATCTCATACTCCTGTGTAAAACCTTTTGCAACAAGACGAGCCTTGTAGCGCGCAATGGACCCATCAGGGCGAGTCTTGATCTTATAAATCCACTTACAACCAACCACAGACTATCTAGGAGGTAGAGTAACCAGATCCTAAGTATGGTTTTTGATTAATGCATCAAGTTCTTCTTTCATTGTAATCTACCATAAGGGGTTAGTGGAGGCCTCCTAATAGGTTTGACGCTCATGGAGTGTAGCAAGGGTAGTGTAATAATGATAGTCAAGTAAATGTGCAGGAATGGATCTTACTCGGGTTGAGTGGGGAGGTGGAATGTCTTGTAGAGGATCTTCAAGTAAAGCAGGAGCAGGGGACCCAGGCTCAAGGTGGGGTAGCTCATCATCAACCTACATCTTCGACCTGACTAGGAGAAGCATAAAAAATATCTGGAGGTTAGCTAGAGAAGTCCAAAGGAGGATCAAGAGTATTTGTAGAAGGAACATGAGACTCATCTGGAAAGATTTCTAAAATAGAGGAGATAGTTAGGGAAGAACGAAAGTGAAAGCGTTCAACAAACAAGTGGTGTTCCCAAAAGACAACATTACGGGAAATATAAAGACAATAAGAGACAGGATCATAACACCAATACCCTTTTTAAGTTTTGCCATAACCAAGGAAACAACAAAGTCTAGATCAAAGTCCAAGTTTGTTGTGCTTATGAGGCTGAAGAAGAATGAAACAAGCAGATCTGAAGGAGCAAAAGTGATGATAGTACCTAGACAAGTTAGATGATGTACAATACCATAGGAATGTAACAAAGCTTGAAAAGCATATTGAGTTTATTCAAGGGCATTATCAGATTGAAAAGTTTTGATACATTTGGAGAATTGTGTTTCAACCATTTTTGCAAAATTATTGTATATTGGTAAGATTTCAAAACGAGATTTCATAGGAAAGATCCAACTATAATGAGAATAATCATTAATAAAAACAACAAAATATTGAGATTCACCAATACTAGCAACAAGAGAAGGTCCCCAAATATCATAATGAATTAACTAAAAAATACTATTAGAGATAGATTCACTGTTATTGAAAGGCAAAGCTAACTATTTTCCTAATTGGCATGAAGTACAATCAAAATTGTCTTTGGACACAGAACCCAATAGACCCTTAGAAGCTAATTGTTGTACCTGAGAAGATGGTGCATGACCAAAACGAGAATGCCAAAGTGCGAGAGGAGGAAAGGAAGAAACCGCAGCACCTGCAGCAGCAACAGAAATAGGAGCAATAGGTGGAAGATGAAGATTGTTCACGGGAGACATACGCTAAACTCTAGGACCGGTTCCAAGCTCTTGCCCCATCCTCGGATCCTATGTAATACACCCAGAATAGTAAAAAATAAGACGATATCCTAGTTTAGCAAGTTGTCCCATAGAGCACAAATTATAGGATAGGTTAGGTACATGGAAGACCCTAGGAACAAAGAGGTTGGAGGTTGAAACAAAACCTAGACTATTCCTATGCATGGTGGAACCATCAGCTATATGAATATTAAGAGGATGTGGTGCAGGGTCAAGTTTGGAGAATAAGAACGAGTGAGGTGTCATGTGATTGCAACAGGCAGAATCAAAAAGCCAAGTTTGAGACTTACCAGGTAGAACTGAGAGAGTAGTGGAAAGAAATGCATTACCAGCCATACAAACAGTTTGAGCTATGATATCCTGTAGTTCAGTAGGGGAGAGGTTGATAGTGAATCCAGAACACTGGAACTCAGCTGAAATGGAAGGTATCGGCGGAGTAGGCTCAGTATTAGTAACAGCAGTAGTAGATTTGTTGCGATGGTAACAAGTCTCAATGGTGTGGCTAGGGCGCTTGCAATAGTTGCAGAACTTTTTGTTGGTCTACTTGCGACGATTGCTAAAGCCAGAGGAATCACTTGATTGATGAGGTTGCTCTATGGGTGGAGTAGAAGGAGTAATAGCCAAAACATTAAGCTTATTCTGGGCTTAAAGGGTTGCAAGAAGAGTTTCTTCTCTAACCAACTTGTTAATAGCAATATCAAGAGAGGGATGAGGACTGCGATTAAGAAGTTGACCTTGGATGGGCTCAAAGTCCTTGTGAAGTGACATCAGGAATTTATAGAGACGAAATTCATCTGTAATGGTAGCATATTGCTGAGCATCCTCTGAGCATGCCTAAGTTGGATCAGAAAGGTCAATTTAGTCCCAAATGAAGTAAAGCTGATTATAGTAGTCATTGATGGATTGCCCTGGTTCTTGCCTGAGTTGAGCAATTCAACCATTAACTGATATTTCATGGATCCGTGAGTAGTGGAGTACCACATATCCCATGCTGATTTTGCATCATCAAAGCTGCCCAATAGATTGGAGATGGAGGGAATGGAAGAGTTCTGAATCCATGTGAGGATCATGTGGTTGTGACTGTCCCATTCAATCATGCAACTGAGGAAGACAACATCTTCTTCACTTGCCCCCTTGACAGGAATAGTGATTGCATCAGTACAATATTGCCAAAGCATGCGACCCTTAAGAAAACTGTGCATAGCTTGAGACCAAGATAAGTAATTCTTATTCCCTTCCAATATAATATTGATGGGGCGAGGAAGAAAAATATCATTTTTATTCATTTAGAGACACAATATGCAAAAACATACTACAAAAATGAAATCTATGTGAAAAACTGGGTAAGGAGAACTTGGACTGCAAAAGTCAACATTAGAGAAAAGTCAATGGCCTAATCAAAGTCAACGTGGTCAATGGTCAATACAGATAATGTGGTGCTAATGTCAGCATATGACTGGATGCTGACTTAAGCTAGCCCTGATGTGGCATTGATGACGTCACGGGTGATGTCAGCCTGGAGCTGATGATGGCGTATAAGGCGCATGTGGCGTGTGAGCTTTAATGCAAAAACTTTGGGTGGCATGTGAGGGCACGTGCAGTCTCCAATGGCTGTGAGGCTTCCACCAACATGTAGATTGGCGCAAGATGATCTCAGTGATACTTGCAGAAATGTAATCGGAGCAATATTCAGGGCAGTGATGACATGTGCAATGGTCTATGCAGTGTGGGACTCCTCAACGACAATGGTTGCAGGTTCGGAACCTAAAGACAATGGCTGGAAGATGTCAGAGGTTCAATGGCAAGAGGCTGTAGCAACTGTTGTGACTGTGAAAGCGATGTTGAGAATGAAGCAACACCAATAAAGACAAGGCTGCTAAAAAGGTCAGAATAGTGGCTCTAATACCATGTTAGAAATACTAAAATCTGTAGTATTGTATTTTATAATCAAAGAATATACATGGGTGCCTTTATATAGTAGGCATATGTGTGCAGTACAAGTAAATATGTGTGCAGTACAAGTAAGAGTGTAGTTCAAGAATGTGTGCTATACAAGTAATCTAGCTGGGCCTAAAGCCCACAACATTACACACGTTAACACTCACAAATCTTACAGGCTGACCTATAAAGAATAAGCTTAGATGACTACAAAACCAGAGCTGTAACAAGTGCACACAAGAACAAACTATAGTTGACCAAATGTGTAGTGCCCATCCTCTACTTTAAATATCAATGACAATCTCATTCCTCTTTAGAATATAGTTGAATAGATGTTTTAGAGCCCATCTTATACTTTGTAAATCGATAGCAATTTTGGCAAATAGCTTTATCCTACCCTATACTTTGTAAATCTATATATATTTTAATAGACAAAACTTAGATAAAATCCAATTGAATTTTACAATTGAAGTTTAATTTTATGCCATGTGTCCTAAATTATTTATTTTTAGAGAGTTTAATTATTTCTTAATTTTGGAGTCAAATGTAGCACCACATCATAAATATTCATCTAAGTGAATTATTGAGTACAAAAACTAAAGAGTCTGGAATTAATTAAAAAAAAAGTACTTCACAGTATCAAAAATTAATAATAAATAAAAAAGATAAAATAAAAAATAAAAAAATATGGACAATTTACATTTTGTACCTAATAATATTCTTACAAGAATTTTTAAAGAGTTAACAAAATATAAGAATGACTATCAATTGTGAGGATGTACAGAAAATCAGTAGGCTAAATGCTTCAGGCTTCAATGGGCTAAAGGTTGCTTGGAAGGTCTGAAAAGAAAGAAAAACAAAATCAAAGGTGATCAAGGTGAACCGGCAAAGAACTCTTCGATGCTTAAGTTAGTTTTCCTCTCTAGAACTTAAGAATTTCAACTTTATGAGTGGTGGAAACTTACTTTCATTTGATGTGGATGAGTCTTTATATAGTAAGATTTGGAGTAGTTACTTGTTTAATAACTTCCTTAACGTGGATAGGAGTTAGAAGGTTTAGACTTAACTTCCATAACTGCTATGGAAGTTAGAAGAGTCAGACTTATCTTCCACAACTGCTATAGAAGTTAAGAATTTAGTGGAAAGTTACAGCGATGAACAAGGATTTTGCTCATACTTCGGAATAGTAGAGCATGGTCCGAATTATAAGTTCTTGAACATAAATTTATTCTGAAAATTCCTAAGTGTTGAGAGGTCGTCCAAGTGCTTCCATTCTGGATGACCTTCATACCCTCGAATGACCTCTTGATGGTGGACGACCTTATATTGGGTTAACCTTCTTTGGTCTTGGACGACACTATGGACAAACTGGAGATAGTCCAATTTTTTGGTTCACCATCAAATAGTATTTAAATTATATATAAATAAATTATATTATGCATCTTAATGTATATCTTTTAAGTTTATCCATGCATATGTATGGGGTTACAAACTAGTTAATAATAATAATATATATAAAATGTAATCAAATCAGCAAGTAACAGGAACAAAAATATGAGAAACATCTCGGTTACCAACATTTCAACATATTTGGAACTTTTGTATCCTTCAATTGTAAATGACATAATGTCCATTATCTTCATTTCTTTTATGCACATGAACAATACCCTAAAAAAATCTCACATCTCACATATCTATGTTAGTCAGTATTAACAATATAATTATCTTATTCTTACTCTATATGATTCATAACATGATTAATCCTCTTCCGCGCGTGTTCTTGGACATTTGTAATTATTTCATCTTTCATTGATATTTATAATATTTTATGTTTCACGTATATAATTGACCCGTTTATGCTAATTTAGAAATGAAGGATAATCATCTCCCAATTAGTAGGGCAAGTAGATGCCAATAATTGAAGTTAAGTTATTTAAATCTACAAGCAATTCAAGAAACTTTTCAGTGGGAAGTATTTGAGAAAAAAAAATTGGAGCAAATGTCTCTAGACCCTAAAGTATCCTAAATTATCAGTTAAAGGGTCAAATCCAACTTACCACTAAAAGTGCTATTATAGGGTTTTCTCTCTAGGTCTTTTACGAAGCCCTAGAGGTGAAAAATAGGCTTGCCACACGGCCAAGATTTTCTCTCCGTTTCTAAGGGTGGAAAGTAGTTTCTCAATTTTAATCGAGGTGTTATGGAGGACATCACGAAGAAGTGGGCAAGGTTATGACTATCAGGGAGAGAAGGGAGTGAGGTGGACCTTAGTCCACCAGAGAATGGAGCGGGTTTTGTCCTTCCAGGAAAGTTTTGCATGAAGAGGAGGGTGAATTTAGAATCAGTGGCGAGGGTTTTGTGAACAGTATGGAGGACAGAGAAGAATTTCGAAGTTAGCGATGTGGATGAAAATAAGGTCTTGTTCCTTTTTCAACAGGAGGAGGACTTGGATAGAGTTCTTATGCTTAGTCCATGGTCTTTAGACAAATACCTCCTAGTACTACACAAACTAGAAGTTGGGGAAGTGGTGAGCCAACTCAAATTTAACAAAGCGTCCTTCTGGGTCTAAATCCATGGCCTACCCATCATGAGCCAAACGAAAGAGGTCGGTCTACGCATCGGTGAGTCTTTGGGAAGAGTGGAGAAGGTGGATGTGGAAAACAAAGGTTTTTGTCTGGGGAATTATCTTCAGATTTGGGTGTGAATAGATATATCCATACCGCTTTGTTGGGGTTGATTGGTTCGAATGGGAGGTCCATCACCATCGTGGGTGGATTTTAGATATGAACGATTACCCATCTTCTGCTATTGGTGCGGGATGATTGATCACGATGAAAAAGATTGCATGCAGTGGATGCGTAGTAAAGAATCACTCAAGGCAGAGGACAAGCAATATGGACCATGGCTACGGGCAATGTCAGAGTGGGTTCAGCGGCCTCAACTGGTGGTTGCATCAAAGAATTGGAGGAAGGAACACAAGGCATCGGTGGATGGCGTGTCCAAGACGATGGGGCAATTGGTAAACACGGGGAGAAAGTTGAAGGCAGATACCATACAGAGTGCACATGGGGATGATGACATGGCAACAAGTAGGGTAAAGGTGGCTTCATCCGATGAGCCTAAAGGGCACGAGATAATGAGGATCCCGTGCAATCCGCAATGTCTAGGATTTGAGGAGTAGTTAAAAGAGATTGATGACGTAATATTTCGAGAAGTTTTAACAAAGGAAACAAGTATGAAAAGGGTGGCAGGGGAGAAGGAAGCATTGAAGGAGACAAGCCAGCTGGACGTTACAAACGCCAGTCATAACGTGGATAAGGCAAACAGTAGTGGGATGCCTTTAAAGCCCATTTGTGATAAGGGCCAACGTGAGGAGTCTTCAGACTAAACAAACCAAGTGCCTAGGAAGGGAGGATCGGATTGGGATTCCATTAAGTCTGGTGATTCACTATGGGCTTATGTACGCAAAGGCCCAAAGGAGAAATTAAAACAAGAAAAAGCAAAGTTTCGGCTTAGAAACAAATTAAACAGGACAAGGAAAATAATAAGAAGGAGGGTGGTAACAGCATACAGGGAGAGGCAACGGAAATAGGTCGTGATGGGGATTGAAGATGACGGAGTGGGAATGAAAAGAAGGGTAAGGGCACCATTGAATGAAATACTAGACAATGGAATGCGAGGGAAACGGTCAAGGGTAGAAGGAGAGGTTTTGACTCTTAGCAAGCTAATGGCACCGCAACTTGGAGCGGCGGCGGCTGTTAGACAGCCCTGCTGTACAGTTAACACTCTCTAGAAAAAATTTTTGGAGGAAGATCCCATTTTGGTCTTTATAATTGAGACCAAGTTTGAAGTATCGGATATGGCAAGTATCAAAAGGAAATTGGAGCGGCAACAGGGTTTGGTGGTGCCGAGTGTTCGACGCGGGGGTGGCTTGGCACTTTTATGGAAAAGCTCTACGAGAGTGGATATTCAGACATACTCTCCACGCCATATTAACGCCATTGTAATTTAAGAACAGGGGAATAAGAAGTGGAGGTTCACGGGGATCTATTGCAATCTAGAAACAAGCAAAAGAGAGGAGTCGTGGAAACTGCTAGAACAACTGAGCAGGTCTTGTGATCTTCCATGGGTATGCATGGGGGACTTTAATGAGATTATGCACTCCGGTGAAAAAGAAGGTGGCAGTGCACGTCCAAATGGGTAGATGAGAAACTTTCGTAAGGCGGTAAATAGGTGTAACCTGAGGGATATGGGATATATCGGTCTAGATTTTACGTGGAACAGGCGGTTGGGATCGCGAGGTTGGGTTCGGGATAGGCTTGACAGAGCTTTTGTGTCCACAAACTGGGCTTCATGTTTTCCACAGAAAAGGCTTCTCCACATGGCAACGTCGGCATCGGACCATTGCATGCTAGTCCTCAAGATAGACAGTACTAGTCGGCGCAATGTTCGGTGACCAAAACTCTTCAGGTTTGAATCTATGTGGTTAAGGGATGATAGGTGTGATGAGATAGTAACAACGGCTTGGGAGAGAGGGATGCATGAGGGGTCAGAATGGCCGTTTTCAAATGCATAGAGGAGTGCTGCACTTCCTTAGTGTCTTGGAACAAAAACACATTTGGCATGTGGGCAGGAAAATATCCTATTTACAGAAAAAGCTTCAATACCTGAAGGGGAGGAGAAGTAACAATGCGGTCATGGAGGAATTCCAAGGAACAAAGATGGAGTTGAACCAAATGCTATTGGCAGAGGAGGACATGTGGCACCAAAGGTCAAGAAATTGTTGGCTGAAGTCAGGGCACCAAAATACATCCTTTTTTCACACCAAAGCATTGAATAGAAATCAAAGAAACAGGATCTCAAAAATCATGGACTCTAATGATGCCTGGTAAGATGAAGAAGTGAGGATAGACAGTATTTTTGTGGAGTATTTTGAGAAGCTCTTCACATCGTCATAACAAGTGGTGAGCAATGAGATGCTTGATGCTCTACATATTAAGGTGACTAATAGAATGAACTCCATGCTCATCCAAGAATTTCAAGCCCACGAAGTAGAGAAAGCATTAAAATAGATGCATCTAATGAAGGCACTGGGGCCCGATGGTATGCCTTCATTATTTTATCAACAGTTTTGGCCTATTATAAACTCTATTGTTATTCAAACTGTTCTTGGTTTCCTTAACCATGGAATAGCACCTCCTAAATTTCATGAAATGCACATTGTGCTCATACCAAAGATCAAGGACCCAGTAAGTGTTATGACTACAGACCGATAAGTTTGTGTAACGTGGTCTATAAGTTAGCATTCAAGTCAGTGGCCAATAGGTTAAAGGTGGTCTTATAGGACATTGTAGGGGAGAACCAGAGTGCTTTCGTTGCGAAGAGACTTATCACGGACAATGTGTTGGTAGCTCATGAACTAATGAACCATGTCAACAGGAAAAGGAAGGGCAAGATAGGTGAAATGGCGCTGAAACTAGACATGAGTAAAGCATATGACTAGGTGGAGTGGGAATGCCAGCAACAAACAATGAGGAAGCTTGGTTTTCATGATAAATGGATTCGGTTGGTCATGAGCTGTGTGTCCTCGGTAACATATGTGGTGCGAGTCAACGGAGTTCCCTATGGACAGATTTCACCAACATGTGGACTGCGTCAAAGGGATCCATTGTCACCCTACTTGTTTCTTATTGTTGTCGAAGGTCTATCTGCATTACTACACAAAGTCGTCCTAGAAAAGAAGTTGAGGGGTGTTGCAGCTTCGGTAAGGGGCCCAAGAATATCACACTTATTCTTCGCCGACGATAGCCTCATTTTTGGAAGAGCCACTATAAGGGAGTGTAATGAGATACAGAGGATACTACAGGTTTACGAGACATCATCTGGACAGCAACTGAATCAGAGTAAGACATCGTTGTTTTTCAGCCCCAACACGGAAATGAGCACAAAGGAATCAATTAAAACCATGTTTGGCGCATAGGTTATTCAAGCACATGAAGCCTACCTAGGGCTCCCGTCATTGGTAGGCAAGTCAAAAAGAAATATATTTGCTAAGTTGAAACAAAGGGTAGCAAATAAGGTCTCGGGCTGGAAAGAAAAACTTCTGTTTAGTGCCGAGAAGGAAGTACTGATCAAGGATACTTTTCAGCTAGAAGGACTTAAGGAAAAATCAATTCTTATAAGTCCCAAAACATATATAATACCCAACCTTGTGCTATATCGTTTTTCATATTTATGTCCAAAAGCTTCACTTCATATTCATATGGATCCTCTCCACTTTACAAATCTCACGCATCTTTAAAGCATAGCTGACGCTACTGACCAGATGTTCCAGAACTCCATCCTATACTTTGTAAATCAATAAAATTTTTGGCAAAGTCACATCCTATTCTATACTTTGTAAATTAATAACTATTTCATCAAAGCTGTAATCAAATCGGCAAATAACTAGAACAAAACTTTTATAAACATCTCGGTTACCAACATTTCAACATATTTGAAAATTTTCTATTTCTTCGATTGTAAATGACATATTGTCCATTATCACGATTCTTTCATGCACATTTATGAACAATACTCTAAAACATCTCACATATTTGGGTTAGTTAGTACTAAGAAATACTTATCATATTCTTGCTCTACATGATTCGTAACATGATTAATCCTTTGCAACACTTGTGTGTTATTTGGATATTTATAATCACTTAATCTTTCATGTATATAATTGAACTGTTTCAACTAATTTCACAATAAATGATGATCAACTACGCCCTTCCAATTAGCAGAGTCAGTATATGCCAATAATTGAAGTAAGTCCTTTAAATCTAGAGGCAATTCATGATACTTTTTAGCATGAAGGATTTGAGGGAAAAAAACTCAACTCTTGTAAGCCCCAAAAGTCAAATTGATATCCAATACCCAATTCTAGTGCTATATTGCTTTCCATATTCGTGTCAAAAAACTTGATTTCATATTCACATGGATCCACTCAACCTTTACAAATCTCTTGTCTTTTCAGAGTATAGTTGACCAGATGTTCCAGAACCCATCCTATACTCTGTAAATTAATAACAATTTTGGCAAAGAATCCCATCCTACCCTAATATTTGTAAATTAATAACTATTTTTTTTTTATCAAAGATATAATCAAATTAGCAAGTAATTGAAACACAATTTTTAGAAACATTTCGATTACCAACATTTCAACATATTTGGGATTTTGTAGTCTTTCGATCGTAAATGACATATTGCATATGAACAATACCTGTGTTAGTGTACCAAGAATATACTTATTCCATTCTTGGTTTATATATTTTTATTTATTTATTTATTTCCAATGCCACAAGGATGATTTACTATGATTTTCCATCCTTGGGCAATAGCTTTTGATTTTTAAAAAAAATTAAAAGTTAGGGTCGGTTTGATACATGTGTTTAAACACACATACCAAATAGGTTCCTAAAGTGTGTTTGTAAAACACACGTTTGAAGAGCGTTAGGCCCGTTGTCAATTTTTTGTTGATGTTTCCATAGTAACACATCAAACTGACACATGTGCTAGTTGACCTCAATTAAATGATGACGTGTGGAATTTATTATTGCATGTAATTATTCAACCTAAGCAAATCTTTAAAATACTTCAAATAAAAATAAAATATAATAATTTCAAACCCTTGAAAATCCAACCAGTGAGCTAGCTAGCCCATTGGTTGGTGCTTAACTTACTAATGAGGTGTTTGAAACACGGGGAGTTGAAAAAACAATCCGTAATCTTAAAACTTAAAAGAATTAGAAAACAGGTTTGACTCGTGTTTGATTTTTAGAACTGATTATTAATGTTAAGAAAAACTGAAATTTAGAGGCTAACTGATTTGACCGGTCAAGTCTAGGTATTAAAATTGCAAAATATTGTAATAATTTCACAACAAATCCTAGGTGGCAATATGCTATTGTTTTTAATTTGAGCCTAACAGTTTCACTTTGTCTTGTTCTCCTGTCTGTGCTAATAGTGAAAATATAATTTTGGCTAAAATGCAAAATTGATCATTTAACTCTCTTCAGATTTTATTTCAGTCTTCTAAATTTTAGATATTCAATTAAGGAATTTTCGTTAACTTTTGTTAAAATTAAAAAATAAAATCTAAAAAATATTTTTCAATTTGAATTTTTTTAATTTAAAAAATTTGAAGAAAAATTTATAAAATTGAAAAATTAACCATAACATATAAAAAAAGTTAATGAAAAAGTCTTAATTGAATAAACTTGAAAGTTAGAAAATTGAAAAGAATAAAAACAAAGTTAATAGATTGAAATAAAATTTGAAAAAATTTAGAAAATCAATTTTGCATTTTATCATATAATTTTCTAGCCTAGAATCTTGCTTATTGGACTCTATCTGTGGTGAATAGGGAGAGGCCCACTGGAAGATATGGAGAAGTCCGCCATGACATGTCAATTCCCCCTTGGATTAACACACAAAAAAAAAAAAAAAAAAAAAATACTGACACATGTGCTAGTTGACCTCAATTAAATGATGACGTGTGGAATTTATTATTGCATGTAATTATTCAACCTAAGCAAATCTTTAAAATACTTCAAATAAAAACAAAATATAATAATTTCAAACCCTTGAAAATCCAACCAGTGAGCTAGCTAGCCCATTGGTTGGTGCTTAACTTACTAATGAGGTGTTTCAGGTGTTTGAAACACGGGGAGTTGAAAAAACAATCAGTAATCTTAAAACTTAAAAGAATTAGAAAACATGTTTGACCCGTGTTCGATTTTTAGAACTGATTATTAATGTTAAGAAAAACTGAAATTTAGAGGGTAACTGATTTGACCGGTCAAGTCTAGGTATTAAAATTGCAAAATATTATAATAATTTCACGACAAACCTTAGGTGGCAATATGTTATTGTTTTTAATTTGAGCCTAACAGTTTCACTTTGTCTTGTTCTCCTGTCTGTGTTAATAGTGAAAATATAATTTTGGCTAAAATGCAAAATTGATCATATAACTCTTTTCAGATTTTATTTCAGTCCTCTAAGTTTCAGATTTATTCAACTAAGGAATTTCAGTTAACTTTTGTTAAAATTAAAAAAAAAAATCTGAAAATTATTTTTCAATCTGAATTTTTTTTAATTTAAAAAATTTGAAGAAAAATTTATAAAATTGAAAAATTAACCATAACATATAAAAAAAGTTGATGAAAAAGTTTTAATTGAATAAACTTGAAAGTTAGAGAACTAAAAAGAATAAAAACAAAGTTAATAAACTGAAATAAAATTTGAAAAAATTTAGAAAATCAATTTTGCATTTTATCATATAATTTTCTAGCCTAGAATCTGGCTTATTGGACTCTATCTGAGGTGAATAGGGAGAGGCCCACTGGAAGATATGGAGAAGTCCGCCATGACATGTCAATTCCCCCTTGGATTAACACAAAGAAAAAAAATAATAATAATAAAATAAAATAAAATAAAATTCCATTTGAATTGTTGCGTATAGTTTATTCCGGTTGAAATAATTGAAAATGTTTTGTTCCACTCATTCAATTGATGCACATAATCCCAACTTCCATTTTGGCTCAAAAGAAAAAGCCTGCTTCAGTCGATACGCGTATTTCAGCCGGTACATACTCTCAGCTTTTTTTCTTTTTTTTTTTTTTTTTTCCATAATATCTTATCGTTGCTAATTGTAATATCTATTTTCACTTTGTTCTCTCATATGTCTCTCGTGGAAAAAAGTGGTTTGCATATGTACAAATTAATTGTAATAAAATATTTATAACTTTGTTTTAACTTTTAATTGATATATGCTATAACTTTTACGCCAAAGTATTGTCAAATGTTACTGTCAAGGGCAGCAACTCATTATAGAAAGATAAGAGGAATCAAGACACTCAAGGTAGAGTAATGGGTGCCTTTTTTTTTGCTTATGTACAAGTTCGTTGTTGTTTTTTTTTTTTTTTCATAAAAAAGAAAGAAAGATGGGTGTGATTTTACTGATGATGAGTCATATATTTGTTGTCTTTAGACTTATTTTTTTCTACTAAGAGCATAAGCTACTAAACTATATAACAGATATGCAGGTTTTTTTTCTTTTGGATAATTCAATAGTTGGGATGAGGAATTTGAACCCTATATATGTCTCCGTTGGAAATATTAAGAGTTGCTAAGTAGTTGAGTTACGAGGCTCTTGACTTGGTATAGGTCTTAAGATGCTTGGGATTGCTAGCACAGAGTGATGATGTCAGTTTCTTGTTGGTCTCCATTCATTTCATCAATGGAACAATAAGACGAAAGTGACCTTTTATGGGTGCTGCTGCAATTTTAGTTCTCTTAATTGTGATATGTGAAAACACTAATTCTGGAATTGCTTTTTTCCATTTTGATTAAAAAAAATTTGCAAATAATCTAGATTGGCATACATCATCGTTGTTTTCATCACTACTACTCATAACCATTGTCTTTAGGGATATGCTGTTGTCAACATTATTTCTTCATCATCACTGTCATACATCATTGAGATACTATCCTTAGGAATAATCTGTACCAGTGACTTAATGGTCTTGGAATCAGGGATATAGTTATCCTTCAACAGTTCCAGTCACTGTTATGAGCCCGTGGTTATCACCATCACAAACATTGTCATGTTCATCTCCATTGTCATAATATCATCTGTCACCATCAGATACGTTGTCATCATTATCATTGTTATGATTGTAATTGTCATTATCAATGCACAGTATTTAACAAAGTATGCAAAATCAGCACAAAAAGAGAATGAATTCTATGAAACACCTTATTCTGGGCCATTTTTATTTCAACTTTATATATGTGTGTGTGTGTGTGTGTGTGTGTGTGTGTATTTTTTAGTTATTGATACCATGGAAATCAAAAGCAACACTCAAGGGTATGGACTGAGCCCCCAATTGCCATCAAGTTGCAAATTTGAGCTCCCATTTTTTTCTTTTTATTGAAATGGAGAATTTTCAAATGCTCATGTTATGAACATTATCAAGTATCAGGCAATTTACCTGATTTCTATGCAGACTTTAGGAAATAGAGTACATATGGATCGCCTCGATGGTTCTGCCCGTCTCATGATAGTTTCAGATCTTGATTCTACAATGGTAGATTTCTTGTTGATTTGTTTATAATGTTTTATTGATATCTTCGTGCTATCCCTCTAGTGATTCAATTGGATAAGTGTTTGTGATGCAGGTTGACCATGATGATCTGGATAACCTCTCTCTTCTTAGATTTAATGCATTATGGGAAGCCTATTACCGTCATGATTCTTTGCTTGTGTTCTCAACGGGAAGGTCACTTACAAGTTACAAGAAGTTGAGGAATAAGAAACCTTTGTTGACCCCGGATATAACCATAATGTCAGTGGGAACTGAGATTGCATATGGTGAATCAATGGTACCAGACACTGCCTGGACACAGTATCTGAACCAGAAGTGGAACAGAGACATAGTCACACAGGAAACAGCCAATTTTCCAGAACTTACTCCCCAGGTACATTTTCTTGCTAATAGACTTCGGTAGTTGCCTTGGCCTTAATATGGACTGTGTCTTAAGACTTTTGGATATTGTGTTATACAATTATTATGACAAAAGTAGGAATGTATTTACGATTTGAGACAATTGAATATTTGTGATGAGTTTTCATACTTAAAATTTTATGTGTCTATTGCAGTCAGAAAAGGAGCAACGACCACACAAGGTTAGCTTTTTCGTGGAGAAGGCTAAGGCCTGGGAAATAATCAATGTTCTCCCTAAACGTCTGGAGGAACGTGGTGTAAGGATATGCCTGTTGATCTAAACCATATTGCTAGAACATTAATAATCTCTTTTAATGCTACTTATATGCTCAAGGATTTTGAGGATTATCTCTTTCATTCATGCTTTGATGGCCTTTTTTTAATTTTTCTTGATGTGTTTGTTACTGAAGCTTCTTATTTATTCTTGAATACATATTCATCTAATCTTGATTTGTTCTTGCCCAGTTAGATGTAAAAATAATTTATAGCAGCGGGAATGCATTGGATATATTACCACAAGGTGCTGGCAAAGGGCAGGCTCTTGCATATCTGCTTAAAAATTTCAAAGTTGATGGAAAAGTGCCTATGAATACTCTTGTTTGTGGTGACTCTGGAAATGATGCTGAACTGTACAGCGTTCCTGAAGTCTATGGTGTGATGGTTTGTAGTCTGAAAAGCATGTTTAGTTTATCATGTGCTTGTTTTATGTCATCCTAGTTACAAATTGATAATTGTGATATCAAGTGCCACTTATTATTGAATATGCAGGTTAGCAATGCACAGGAAGAATTGTTGCAGTGGTATACACAAAATGCCAAGAATAATCCTAATATAATTCATGCCACTGAGAGATGTGCAGCTGGGATCATACAAGCCATTGGTAATTTTTGTCTGGGACCAAATGTATCTCCAAGAGATATTAGAGACTTTAAAAAATGCAAAGTAGACATTTTTGGTCCTAGTCACGAAGTAGTGAAGTATTATTTGTTTTATGAGAGATGGCGACGTGCTGAAGTTGAGAAGTCTGAGCAGTACATGCAAAATCTAAAGTCAGTATTTGTAAGTGTAATCTGGTATTATTCTACATTATTTTATTAAACAATGCAGTAGAAGCAAAAATATAGAATGGCAAAAGCCATTTTGAAGTCCTTCATTTGAGAAATGTAGATTTCAAAGTGAAGAATAATTTTTGAGTTGAAGATTGAATAAAGAGAATTAGCTAAGGAAGGACCAAATAAAACAAAAAGGAAAGAGGTGGATTCAGGCAGTGAGACAAGACATGATGTTCTTTATTCCTCAACAATATGACACTAGGCATAGGATTAGTGTTCAATTGAACCTTCATAATTAATAACCATGGTGAATATAAACGTATTAGTTGCTTCTCTACCTCTTCTATAAATTAATAAAAAAATAATAATAATAACACAGAAGGAAACATTAGCATTTTTTGATTGAAGAATCCAAGCATAATCAATTTTTAGAAACTATTTCATATACATGCAGTCAATTCTTACCTTGCATACCTTTTCTGTCATTGCAATTTGATAGAATTTGCTAAAAACAACAATTTAATTGCTACTTTGCTCTTACTTTTTTTCCCCTTCTTTCCTCTAGTGTCCTTTGGGCATTTTTGTCGATCCCTCTGGAGGTGAGCAACCTTTCCACCAGTGTATAGATTCTATGGCAAAATTGTATGGGGACATGCAGGGACACCAATTTCATGTATGGGTGGATCGAATATCTTCTGCACAAATTGGTTCAGACATATGGTTGGTGAAGTTTCATAAGTGGGAGTTATCTGGTGAGATTTTCTTGATTAACATAATTGATATTGATATTTGAACTCTTAGTTTGTATTCTACTTTGCATCTTTAGGGATGGACTGGGCTATGCTCAGCCTAGTTCAGTCCTGTAATAGCCCACTCTATATAAAGAATTCCTTCATTCTGTCCATGGTTGAACTCAATGCAGATTCTGATCCTAATCATAACTGAGCCTGACCATGCTGTCCTAGACTATTCAAGCTCCAAATTGTTGTCAAAACTCCCAAAAATAGCCTCCGATTTTTGCAATTGTTAATGCTCTATTTCTTAAGGAAACATTTGTACATAAAGTAGATAATAAATTTGGCTGAGGCATGTCTATACTTCCTGCAAAATTTATCCTCGAATAGAGATTTGCTTTCCATGTCTCAGGTGGCAGTCTAAATTCTCTATTGGCTTAGGACTAGAATAACTCCAACTTTATCAGTGATGAAATTTTTTTCTTTCTTTTGTTCTTTACTACTGTAGGAAAAATTTGATAAATAAGGGCACCAACTATCATCTATCCTTTTCAGTAGTTTTGTTATTGTAGGGATGAAATGAATGGCAATTGTTACAAGTACCTTTGTTCTGAAACCATCTTGATTATTCATCAATCTAAGTTGTTCACTGTCTTTTTGAATATTTAATATTTTATTTTTCTAGAATATGTTAAACAAAGCACTTATGCAATAGCAATGCAACACATACACATCATTATCCAGGTTGCTAACTCCAACCATTGACATTATATGAATCAAACAGCAAACTACTAAATCCAGAATATCATCTTCGCTAAGAGTTTAGTTAAAAATTGACATGGCCTTATAGGAAGTGTTTCCAAATTTGTTACTGATAGCAGAGGACGAAGATGAATCCATGCAGTTTGGGTGCTATGCAAGTTGGGGAATTCCTCAGAATCTCAATTTTATTCATGCCTTTCATGTATTGGAATTGGAGTCAGCTGATTCTCTCTTGCTTTGGTCTATGCCATTCTAAATTTGTGTTGGAGAAGGGCCTAACTGACTGTGGTGGAAGCTGAACTGCAGTGGCAAGTTCAATGTTTGTTCTTGTTCTGAGGTATTGAGAATTTCTATTGGTTTGCAGTCCCCTTGGAGGAGTATCTGGGGTAGCAAAATCCACAAAGAGGGTTTTCTTTTTTTTTTTTCTTTGGGTGGGGGGGGGGGGGGGGGGGGGTTGCTGCAGAGGGTGATTGATGCATGCTTTTGTTGGAAAGTATAGGAGTTGCTCCATTTGATGTGCATCTCATTTATGCCTTATGTGGATAATTTGGAGAGAGAGAGAGAGGGAGGGAGCAAAAGGAATAACCGCTTATTTAACATGATGAGCTGTCTGCTTTTGAGGTGAAGTCAATATTTCCATTCTTTGTATGAGTGGTTGAGTTCTTTTGGCACTGTTTCTATTCTTTCTTTTGTAGATTTTATAGAATTTCTAGAGCTTAGTTTGTAATTTTTTAGGGCAACCTATTCTATTCTTATTCTCTACGGAAGTCTTATGACTTCTTGTTGCTTATCAAAGAGAAGGAAAAAAAAAAAAAAAAAAAAAATCTTATAGCAGCATCTTTATGCATCACTGTTGTAGAAGAAAATAAAGCAAAATGACTTTTTCAAGTACTGTAAGCCATGAGTAGCGAAATGGCCTCATTATTAGTAGATTTTCTTGTCCTTGATTGGAGTTTTAACATATGCAGTACAGTAGACTGGCTACAGTTGTATTGAAGAGCTAAATAAGCCAAATTGGAATTGCTACTGACGAGTCTTTAACAACAGCTAAAGGCTCTAATGGTTCCAAACAAGTGATAGGTTGGTTTTCTTTCTTCTTTAGTTTTCCCAGCAAGGGGATAATGAGTTCCCATAGGCATCTGGTTGGGTTTCCTCACCTGGGTGACTTTGTAGCAGTGAGGTTCATTGCAGGCCTCTGAAATTGTCCTATTCGTTAGATAAGTAGTCTGTGTTTCTTATTATATTTTGAAAGATTGGACAACCACAAGAACCGATACTTCTTTTAAGGATTGGTTAATATTTGAATATTTCTCATAGGGCTCTCCTTTTTCTCCAAAAAAAAAAAAGGCTTTACTACAACATCAACAATAAAGCTGTATTCCCAAAGCTTTGAGGTCAGCTATGGTTCCTCAACATGTACTATTTTCCTCTTTTCTTTCTTATCCAAAATCGTACTCTGTTGTCACCTCTTTAATTAATATATTCTTTTCACTACTTCAACCAATGTTATTTTACATCTTTCTCTTCCTTTTTTCATTCGAAAAGGCAGAAGCCTGTGTGTACAGTAAGATAGGGAAATCTATTGCAGCAAGAGAAAGAGAGAGAGAGAGAGCAATGTACACAGATGGAGAAAGAAGATAGCGTGGATCATGGATGAGATAAATTAAGAAAAGAAACTTGTTGATTTCATCTTACAATCATATTGCTTAATTGACCTTTTTATTTAGATTCTTAATTTTTCTAAGCAAAAATAAAGATGAAAAACTTCATGGGAATTTTTGTGTGAAAAGAGCATAAATTGAAAACTTCTGCATGAAGCTCTTTATGGCCTATTTGGATGGAGGGGGGAAGGAGGGAGAGTGGAGGAGAGTAGAGTAGAATTGGCTAAAAATAAGCTAATTTTGTGCTAAATCTACTCTATTCTACTCTACTTTATTCCTCCTTTCTCTCTCTCAAACGGACCATTATAGTAAAGAGAGTTTATAAAATCTTTGCATTTTCTCTCACTTGTGTCTATTGCTAAATTGTTGGTTATTCTTATAGGGATTGAGCTGCAGTGCTATGTGACAACAGTCTTAATGAGTTTAAAGGTATTACCATAAATCGGTTCTTCTCATTCCTTGAAGAGTTATGCTTATGTCACAACTTGTGCTACAACTCACCCACGTGGCGAGTTGTGAATGGTAGAGGGATGATGGTGGGTCCATGTGGGGACACTTCTCTACCATTCACAACTTGCCATGTAGGCGAGTTGTGGCACAAGTTGTGCTACTTTATGTGGCACTAGCATAGCTCTTTCTTGAAATATATTACTGTCCTTTGATCCTTTCTAATTTACTACTTGATTACATTGGAAAGAGCATTAGTATGGTAATTATTAATGTATTATTTGTGATTTTTGGGTTTCATCAGGTTGAGCTACCAGATGGTTTCAGCTGGGTGCACGTGCATCAGACTTGGTTGGATGGTTCAAGAGCAGGAGACCAGACAGTCTGGTGTTTCTAGGTTTCCAACTAGTTCAACATTCCCACTTTAGATTTCTGCATCCAGAGCATTGCTATACTTTTAACTAAGGTTGTCAAAATTTGGATCTTACATAGGTTCGTGAAAGGTGAGTGGGATCATGAACTGTGGGGTCGGATTGTAGATCATAATATCCTACATTATTTGAGAAAAAAACAAAAAATATACATTAGTATGTTAAATAATCATATAAATTATACATTCATTGATATAATTACTATACATCACTACATCCATTTGTAAGCATCATTTAAAGAGGCCAAAAACCTCAAAACGTGACACTCTATTGATCTTCAAAAGATCCGGATCATTTTGGGCAGGTTAGATCGTAAAATCGTAGGATCGTAAGATCTAGATCGAAATTTTGACAACCATGCTTTTAACTATTCTTTTTTTTTTTTTTTTTTTTTGAAGCATATTGTTAACTATGCTTGATACGGTCAATAAAATCATCTGATCACCACCAATTTCTCACCTTTTTTTTTTTTTTTTTTTTTTTTTTTTTTGAAGCATATTGTTAACTATGCTTGATACGGTCAATAAAATCATCTGATCACCACCAATTTCTCACCAATTCTTCACTGTTACATTGATTCTGTGTTTGAGTATACTATAGTTCATTTGCATACAGTGACACTATAGGCTCTATCTAAGTGAACTTAGTTCACCAAATTGTGCACACAAGGCATAAGCAAAGAGGGGCTGCATTCCAAAAACCAACTTCTCTAACCAAAAAGTACATCTATAACTCTCTTAGGCATTACCACTGAACTGTAAGCATAACAAATATAAAATCTTACAACTCACAAGCAACTGGGCAATGAACTGAGGGATCTTGCAGGCTGCCAATTCCAATTCCAGCTTGGAATACAGTGTGTATTATGCACTAGCCACTCTGGATGATGTTTCTCTTCACCAAACACAGTATATGTTTCCTTACAAAGTCTCCAATTTTATCACCGTTATGAGCAGAACATTTGTTCTTTGACTAAACGCTAAAGGAGTTCCTTTTAGCAGTGCATTTTGAAATATTTTCTAATTGTTAAAATTAACTTCAATTTTATGACATGTTATTAGAAAAAGCGGAAATGTAAATTGTTAAAATTAATCTAATCAATAATATGAACCTATTGCTTGAGTAAATCAACAAATATTAAATTGTTTTTACTTAGGCATATAATTATTTTTTATATTATTATTGATTGCAATGCTATAAAATGTGTTGTTTTGCACACCATAGGTAATTAAGCACCTTTGAATATTTGAAGCACATATTTTCTTGATAACGTAAAATTCATCATTTGCTTGTATAGTGTTCCTATCATCCCACGGAGCACACTTGTTAAAACTGTCTTGGACTGCAAACAGGCTTGCTGCAGCTTCAGACCCTAGCAATAAAATGGAAATTCTAACTTTCTCGCTGAGCAGAAAAAGATAAAACATAATAAAGAAAAAAAGAATGTAACATGCCTCAGATCAAAATGAACCATACCATACCTCATCGTAATATTGGATGTAGTAGACATGGGCTCCACTACCAAGTCATCCATCACCACATAAGTCACCACCCCTTTCACATAACCACCCTCGTCGTTGAACAATGCTTCTTTTGCCATAGTTGGAGAAATATACATGGTACATTGACAGACATCAAGTATTGGCATTGTGGGCAACTGACACGTGGATCATCAGCTACATTTTGGTGATAATACTGATACATGTAAAACTTGTTAACACTCACTGATTTAACAGTACTTGACAGCAAGAGAGGGTGACTAGTAGCACGTGCTGGAGTTCTGGGCTTTAGAATGGCATCCTTGCTCTTTGGCTGCAAGTAAGCCTCACTGAGAGTTTCTATGCTCTCATACATATTGCCTAGGGAACCCACCATGCTATTCTTGGTGAGTAGATTAATTACATTTCCAAGTGGTAGAGAAAGATGGTTAAATAAGAAATCTACAAAGTCCTTTCCAGCTTCTGCAAATAGGACTTTGTTGCTCTGTGTCAATTAGGAGCTTCAGGCTCACTTTGCAGGTTGCCATTGCTGTATGGGCTGATTAATTGTAGTATGAAATTTGAAGAGCCTATGTTGATAAGGGCATATATAATGTGGTTGGAGGAGGCTCCAATACACAGGGAAGAGGAATGGTCGAAATATAGGGTTGCTGCAATTAAGGCCATGCCTAATGTGTGTACTAATATAGTAATTTTGTTATATAAAATTACATTTTGTTTCCCTTAAACAATATCATTAATTCTTTTAAGAGCAATGCTATACTCACAAACTTTTATACAACATTTTTACAAACTGTTTTGATAGTAAATTCTTATTGATAAGCATATGGGCCCACAACTCACATTTTTTTTTTTTTTACTTAACAGTAACCATTTTCAACTCTACCTCTTAAAAAATTCTAAAAAAAAAAAATTCTTACCCAAAAAAAAAAAAAAAAAACCACTTAGCAGCTAAGTAGTAGCAGAATCAGAGATCCACCGCACACAATCAATAGTATAGCCACCCCCTTTAACTCAAAGTTCTCGTTCTGTCCCTGCTTACTGCTTAGCCAGTGGCTAAGTCACATTATTCCAAAAAAAATTGAATTTTTTTGTACTAACATTTATGAAGACCTTTTTCTTTCTAAAGGAATGGCAGAACCTTATAATGCCATAACTAATGTAGCTACATATATTACAATCAACGTGTAAATTTTAAAGTTTGGTATGATGAAGTACGTTCTAATGTATGATGATGATGATGATGTGTAAAGTAATGTATCCTTTTGTTGCCGTTCACATCGATGAAGACATGAGTGCTAGTTATCATGAAGGGCGATTGTGGTTTTTGAAATTAGGGCGTTTTGAGAGCTAAGAATGCGTTTTTAAAACCAAAAACTCTGTTTCGTAATAGAAACTCCTCGTAACTTTTTTACAAACGCTCATTCCAAATCAAAAACACCGTTTTACAATTGCTTATACAAAGGCATCCTTAGAGTTGCTTGTTCTCCAGCATTGCTTATTATGTTCTATTACTCATTTTAGAGATGCTTGACAAGATATTTGGTGTTGGAATTGCTTGTTCTCCAGAATTGCTAAGATATGAGCATCTTTCATTTTAATATGAATGGAATGACATACTCAATTCAAGGTATATGCTAGACTCAGAATCTACTCAGGTCAGTTGGGTTGAGCACAATCCAACCCAGCCTAGTTAAATCAATGTGTAAGGTTGAAATTTATCAACCATCTTGTTGGCTTTATTCCGTGCCAGTTTGCTTGTAATTTAGCACTTAGTAATCCTGTATTTAGGTGGGATTCATGTAAGGGTAGTGTGTGAAGAGAGTGTGAAGAATTGCTCAACTTTGTGCCAAGAAGCAGGGACTCGTGGCTAGGACTTGCGACTGACTCGCGGCTTGCAAGTCGCCAACTGCTGTGCACGTGAGAAGCATGTGGGGAGGTGAAGGGTCACGCCAGCTGTCACACTACAGGACAAAAGTTTCAAGCTGGTCAGACCGTTATCTCGTGACTTGAACTCGTAACTTGGACCAATTGCGAGGCCAAGCCACCAACCAGCTCTATTTGGGAAAAACTGACTCTTTGTATTCCAAACACACACCACTATATATAGACCCTTATACCCACGAAATGTAGAGAGCTTTCTGAGAGAATTTTGTGAAAGAAACCCTAGAGCAAAACAAGATTGCCTCATCCCCAATCTTCACTAAGAGACTCTACAAATTCCTTTACTCTCTTCCTCTCCATTGTTACATCCTTGAGAGGTCATTGACCAAATACTTTTCTCATCACACCCACGTCTGTGAGAAGGTTAATTTGGTGCTAAGGGAAGCAGTTTGGAAGGAACCAATATTCATTGGTTGATGCTATGGTTTAGTAGCGGAATTCGATAAGTTAGAAAAGAAAAAGGTTCAGCGCAACCTCGTTAGAGCAAGAAGCTTAGAGGGCTTAGGTACCTGGGTAGATTAGGCTTGGAGGGTCTATTGCTGTTCATGTATCCCAACTACATTTTCTAGTGGATTATTGAACGCTTGGAGGGCGGCGGAGAGGTTTTACGCCGAGGACTTCGGTTTCCTCTTCGATAACACATCACCTGTTGTCCTTGTGTTTGCATCTCTCTTCCCTTTATCTTTACCATTTAATTACTGCTGTGATTGTGATTATTTATGGTTTAGATTGTCTATCAATTCTGTTATAAGCTTGTTATCATTTTCCGCACATACATTGTTTGATATAAAGCTTGAATTGGTAATTTTGTAATTGGGAGTCTAAACGTTCATAGTGTTTTCAACGCTATTTGAACTTTCACAATGCAAAATTGGCAAGCAATGACTAAGTTCCCATAATTTTTATCTAAAGTTACACCGTTACCTCGACTCTACAATTATTATGATAGCTAAAAATCATGTAATTGTTGCTAATAATATTGCGCCATAGAGATTTAATCTAAACACAACACCATG
This sequence comes from Quercus suber, assembly GCF_002906115.3. Taxonomy (NCBI): domain Eukaryota; kingdom Viridiplantae; phylum Streptophyta; class Magnoliopsida; order Fagales; family Fagaceae; genus Quercus; species Quercus suber. The sequence continues at coordinate 40,010 of NW_027070186.1, forward strand.
CCCTAATTATGGTAACACAATGAATTCTTAAACCTTCTAAATTTCATTCTATAAAAAGAATAATCTTTGATTTAAACATAGGAGAGGGACACTAAGGTTGGCACAAACAATAACACCACATCGACAACTCTCTAAATTATCACATTTAGTTATGTTAAACTATTTTTTTAAAGGGGACTTAACTATTCCTCTAAAAAAAGCGATTTATTTGTAGTAAGACTGTATATAATATATTTATAAATTATGGTTTACTCTAATATCAAAATATTAATGTTTATACATGTGTATGTGCCTTTATGCATGTGTAATGGTTTATCTTGACTCGTGACTACTATGTTAATCCCAAAATTAGGCCTTCCAAATAAATAAAAAATCCTAGCTCTACCCCCCATGCATGAGTGTTTAATAGGTGATAAGAATATTAAAGGTGGATGTTTAATAGGTGATAAGAATATTAAAGGAAAAAAGAAAAGAGACATTAAAAGAAGGAGTCCAAATCTTTTGTCCCACTCTTCCTGCTCCATTTAGCATTTAATAAATTAGATGGACATGTGGCATATTTTTATTTGTAGAGTATATAGTGGAGCAGGAAGAGTGAGATAGAAGATTTGGACTCTGTTACAAAAACAAATTCAAATTCAATTACTTTAATGCCCTACTTAGTTACTAAGCTTAGGGATCTTAATTGGTCTTGTTATAACTTATAATAAATAAATATAAAATAACCTTAACATCTCTTTTTTCACTTATTAATAACCACTAAATAATTTAAAGAAATATCCGGCTTTGATTTCTCATTTTAAAGATGGCTACCAACCCATCGTGGGTGGGGTTGGCTCTTTATAACCCAAGGGTGGGGGTCTTCTGAGGGGGACAAGCTGTGCACCACAGACCCACAAGCCAATTGCATCCAAATCTTTGGAATTCCAACACAAATTCAACCACTTTAATAGCCCACTTGGTTATAAACCTATATTTCTAAACTCAACACTTTTAAATGGTCTTGCAATAACTTATTAATAAACTATTTGTTTAGGATTTTAACTGATATAGGTAAAATTGTAGTAGTAATACTCACCCTTGCAAAGGTATAAAATGATGCTCCAAATAAACCTGACGGGATCCATTGGCAAGAGACTACGTTAGGGAGTCCATGAGCCGCACCTCAGAGCCGACACCATCAAGTAGCTAACGCCAATAAAGCTGAAGGGATTAGGAGAAGTTGACGACCCTGGCATGGCCTTGCTTGATCTCCACGTTTGCATATATAAGGAAATATCTTGCACTTCACATTTAGTGCTAATCAAAAGGACTCCTACAAGGAAAGGGTTCTGCCAAATACGCTCATGAAGACTCCTACAAGGAAAAGACTTCTAGCCCAAGGAGAGAAGGTTAACCCTCTACTACTATAAAAACCCAAGACCTTCACAAATCAAGGTACGCTTAATTTATCCTAGCTCTAGCACTCTAGAGTTGTGAGAAAAGTTCTAACTTGACTTTCGGAGGGTATTTGGCCAGCACCACACCGGTGCTCTTTGTTAGGTCTTCTCTTTCTGTTGTGCAGGTACTTTTTCGAGCGTACGAGAACTGTGTGGCTCACTGGTGATTTTTCGACATCATCAGTTGGCGCTGTTTGTGGGCAGCTTTGCGCTATTCTTAGCAACTAGTGAGCCATACGAAAGCTTCCCGAACCAAGAGTTCAATGGCGACCACCAATAACATTTAGGGAGATAAACCCTGCACAATTGCTCTTAAGAGACAAGTTCAGACTCTCGTTGTTGTCGTGGAGTGCCTCATGAAGCAGAATCATGATTTGGAAGAGTAGCTGCGTCAAAAGAACGCAGGTTATAACACTCAAGAGGAGGACCAAAAAGGAACTAGGGCCGAGAGAAGGGACCAAGAGGGGCCGGAGGGTAGCAACGCCCTAAGTAGACCAAAGCAACAAGACATGAGCCGCCCTTCCATCACAGACACGGCTTCCCCTCACTTTGTCGCAGAGATGCAGATGATGAAGGAACAGACGGACTTTATGATAAACGCCCTCAGAGGGCGAGTGTCTAGCGACCTCAATGACTTGGTCCATTGAACAGATTCACCGTTCACTAGGTCTGTCAATTCCTTCCCCCTTCCACCGAAGTTTCGCATGTCGCAGATAGAAAGCTATGATGGAGCCAAAGACCCCTTAGATCACTTGGAATCCTTCAAGACCCTGATGCATCTTCAAGGAGTAGCAGACGAAATCATGTATAGGGCCTTCCCTACCAAGTTGAAGGGTCCCGCAAGAATTTGGTTTAGCAAGTTAACACCTAACTCCATCAGTACTTTCAAGGAGCTAAGCACCCAGTTTGCTTCGCACTTCATCGGGGGACATAGGTATAAAAGGTCTACTACATGCTTGATAAGCATCAGGCAATAGGAAGATGAGACGCTGAGGTCTTATATAACACGCTTTAACAAGAGGCGCTTTCAATCGATGAAGCCAACGACAAGATACTCATATCTGCTTTTACAAATGAGTTACGGAAGGGTAAGTTCCTATTTTCACTATATAAGAACGACCCAAAGACTATGTCGGATGTGTTTTACAAGGCAACAAAATACATGAATGCCGAAGACGCGCTTCTGGCCTAAGAGGAGAAACCCAAAAAGAAAGAAAGACAGGAAGATACACGACAGGACAAAAGGCGGAAGATGGCAAGAATTGGAGAATGAAAGCATGACAGGCGCTCTAAGCCCCTTACGTGGAGATTCACGAGCTTCACTCCACTGATTGGCCCAATCAACCAAGTCCTAATGCAAATTAAGGACGAGGGAGCCTTAACCTTCCCTGGAAAGCTGAAGGGAGATCCCAACAAACGGTCTAGAGACAAATACTATCATTTCCACCGTGATCACAGTCATGACACAACCGACTACTACTACTTGAAATAGCAGATCGAAGCCCTCATCAGGCAAGGGAAGTTACAAAAGTTCATCAATAGGGAGAAAGCAGATCTGCCTCCTTAAGAGAAGACTCCCCGACAGGATAACGAGCGTCCCAGACCACCCTTAGGAGACATAAGGATGATTGTGGGAGGCACAATGACCACTAGCTCATCCAAAAAGACTTGAAAGACTTACCTCAGAATGGTTCAGAACATTCAGCTAACGGGCGTCGTCCTGAAGATACCGCTGGTCGACAACTCCATTATTGGTTTCTTGGAAGAAGATGCTAGAAGGTTTCACTACCTGCATGATGACGCACTCATCGTTAGCATCTAGGTAGGAGACTATAATACATATCGGGTCTTGGTTGACAACGGAAGCTCCACAGAAATTCTCTACTACTTGGCATTCCAATAGATACGAATCAACAAAGGACGTTTAGTTCCAACCAACGCTCCACTCGTTGGGTTTGGAGGAACAAAAGTATACCCCCTCAGTGCAGTCACATTGCCTGTCATAATTGGAGATTATCCTTAGCAAATCACTAGGGATGTTACATTCCTTGTTGTCGATTGCTCCTCCGCCTACAATGCCATCATAGGACGACCAACCCTTAACTCATGGAAGGCTATAACTTCAACCTACCACCTAATGATCAAATTCCCTACTAAGTACAGAGTAGGAGAATTATGAGGGGATCAAATAGTTGCGCGTGAATACTATATTGTGATGTTGGAGATGGACGACCATTTATAGACCATAAGCATAGAAGAACAGCAGACAGGGGCGAAACTCGTAGAGAGGCTTCAGGAGATACCTCTCGATAGCTTCAGATTAGATAGAACCACAAGGATCGACATTTTTGCCAGCCCAACGGTTCACCTAACACTCATAGCTTTCCTCAAGGAAAACTAGGACGTGTTTGCTTAGAGTCATGAAGACATGCCAGGAATCGATCATTCAGTCATGATACATAGGTTAAATGTGTTGCCCTTTTTTCCACCCGTCCGTCAGAAGAAGTGAGTGTTCGCCCGAGAACGAGACTGAGCAATAGTAGAAGTCGACAAGGGACAAGAGGCAGGCCTCATCAAGGAAGTATACTACCCCGATTGGCTAGTAAATGTGGTAATGGTTAAGAAAGCCAATGGGAAATGGAGAATGTGTGTAGACTTTACAAACCTGAACAGAGCACGCCTTAAGGATAGCTACCCTCTCCCTTGAGTCGACGTATTGGTAGACTCTATAGCTTAGCACCAACTACTGAGATTCATGGACGCCTTTTTAGGTTATAATCAGATCCGAATGGACGAAGCAGACCAGGAGAAGACCTCATTTGTTACTAGCCAAGGTCTTTTTTGTTACAAAGTGATGCCGTTTCGCCTTAAGAATGTGGACGCGATGTATCAACGGCTCATGAACAAGATGTTTACAAACCAAGTTGAAAGGAATGTTTAGGTCTACGTCGATGACATGTTGGTAAAAAGCCAAAGAGAGGAGGACCATTTGAAGGATCTCGAGGAAACTTTCGGCACCTTTCATTCCTACAACATGAAGCTCAGTCCAAGTAAGTGTGCATTTGGAGTGATAGCGGGAAAATTCCTTGGTTTTATGGTGTCCCAAAAAGGTATCAAGGCCTACCCGAACAAGATCAGAGCCATAGTAGAGATGGCCCCCCTAAAGAACGTGAAAGAAGTGTAGAGTTTAAACGGAAAAGTAGCTGCCCTAAACAGGTTCGTATAAAGGGCAACGGATAAGTGTTTACCCTTCTTTTGCACACTAAAGAAGTCGTTCGAGTGACCTGCCGAGTGTTATCAAGCGCTTGAGGGTCTGAAGGCTTACCTCTCTTCCCCACCGCTGCTAAGTCCTTCGCAACCTGGGGAAGAGCTCTTCCTTTATTTGGCCGTCTCCTCGGCAGCCGTCAACGTAGCCTTGGTCAGAGAAGAAGACAAGGTTCAAAAGCCAGTATACTACGCCAACCAGGCATTTTGTGGTGCAGAGGAAAGTTATCCACCCATGGGAAAGCTCGCTTTCGCTTTAGTTACGGCAGCCCACAAACTCAAACCGTACTTTCAAACCCATACAGTGATCGTCCTAACTGACAAGCCCTTATGACAAGCAATGAGCAACCTTGAAGCTGCTGGTCGATTGGCACTATAGGCAATCGAGTTGAGTGAGTTTGACATTCAATATTGCCTACGTACCGCTATCAAGGGACAGGTCATCACCGACTTCATAGCAGAATTCACCAATGGGGAAGACAAGGGGGTAGTTGAATGCCCTCAATGGAGTATACATACAAATAACTCATCCAACAGGCAGGCCGGGGGAGTAGGTGTAGTGCTCCTTTCTCCTGAAGGAGACAAGATTGAATGCATGATCTGTCTCAACTTCCCTACCACCAATAATGAAGTAGAGTACGAAGTTTTAGTGGTAGGACTTGATCTCGCCAAAGCAACAGAAGCTGCAAGCGTAGTTCTTTACTGCGACTCTCAGGTCATTACCAACCAAGTGAACGGGGATTATGAGTGCAAGGGTGAAAGAATAAAGAAATACTTGGAGCAAGTTAGGAGAAAGGCAGACAAGCTAAAGGCCAAGATCATCCAAATCCTTAGAGGAGAGAACGAGCAAGCCAACTGCCTTGCCAAAGTTGCTTCAGCAACACATATGACTACCCTTGATAATGTACTCTCTTTTGTTTAGTTTTCTCCACTAATAGATTCTGTTAATGTGCAAGAGATAGTCTCTGAAAGTGAATGGACCACACCATTAGTCTCTTACTTAAAAAATGGCGTCTTACCAAACGGAAGGGAGGCCGTAAGAAAGCTGAAGGTCCAATCAACGCGATTCTTCTTGATGAAGGACATCTTGTACAAGAGAGGCTTCCCTGCACATACCTAAGGTGTTTGGGTCTTGAAGAAGCAGACTATGTCATGAGAGAAGTACACGAAGGGATTTGTAGAAACCATTCAAGGTCACGGTCGTTGGTACACAAACTAATTCGAGCAGGGTATTACTGGCCCACCATACAGAAGGATGCCCAAACTTATGTCAAAGCCTGCGACAAATGCCAAAGGTTCAGCAATATCATCAAACAGCTGTCCGAAGAGTTGACCCCAATGATAGCCTTATGGCTGTTTGTTCAGTGGGGATTAGACATCATGGGGTCGTTTCCAATAGCGGTGCAATAGCTGAAGTTCCTGATAGTGGGCATAAATTACTTCACAAAATGGGTGGAAGCTAAAGCCTTAGCCACCATTATGAAGAAGAACGTGCGAAACTTCGTTTGGAGGTTCATCGTATGCAGGTTGGGATCCCTAGAGTCTTAGTCTCAAACAACGGGAAACAATTTGACAACGACTCCTTCCGGGACTTTTGCTCGCAGTTAGGGATCAGAAATCACTACTCCTCCCCCAATCACCCTCAAGCTAACAAATAGGTTAAAGTCACAAACTAATCCTTGCTCAAAATTATCAAGACTTGGCTTGATGGGGGCAAAGGGTATAAGGCCTTAAGAGCTGCTAAGCATACTATGGGTGTATAGGACAATAGTCAGGACTCCTACAGGAGAGACACCATTTCGACTAACATACGAGGAGCGAAGTAGTCATTCCAGCTAAGGTTGGACTCATAAGCTACAAGGTGGACAATCATGATGAATGCAAGAATGACGAGGCTATGCACCTACAGCTTGATCTAGTTGATGAAGTTAGGGCGACGGCCGAACAAAGACTCGCACGGTACCAAGACCACATGGCCAAGCACTACAATTCCCAGGTTCGACACAGAGATTTTCAGATTGGAGATCTTGTTCTAAGGAAGGTCATAGGTGTCGCTAGAGACCCTGTCTAAGGGAAGCCCGGTCTTAACTGGGAAGGACCCTACCGAATCACGTCATGGCAGAGGAAAGACACCTACCACCTAGAGACGCTGGACAGACAAAAACTACACCTTTCATGGAATGCTGAGCACCTGCAGAAGTACTACCAGAGAGGATGGCATGAAGAGTAGCACCCCTTTATTTTTAGTTTACCTTAATTAATTTTAGCTATGCTCCTCAGTTTTTCTATTTACTTTAGTTTTGCTACAATAACTCTTTTAGAGCCAAAAAGGCGGGTCTTCTTCTTATAAAGAACTACTTTTTCTACAAATGCATGGTTTATCATAATAAGAGGAGTTTATTTAGATATGGCTAAGGTGTTCGTCTATAGAAAATTGTGTATAAAGTGAACAAGTTTATTAAAGTCCATAAAGTGGCCGACTTCATCCCAGAAGGATGAAATATTATCAAGTCCACAAAGTGGACGAGCTTATTATTATTGTCCATAAAGTGGATGAGTCTATTAAGGTCCATAAAGTGGACAATTTCATCCCAGAAGGATGAAATATTATCAAGTTCACAAAGTGGATGAGCTTATTACTATTGTCCATAAAGTGGATGAATTTATTAAAGTCCATAAAGTGGACGACTTCATCCCAGAAGGATGGAATATTATTAAGTCCACCAAGTGGACAAGTTTATTATGTCCATAAAGTGGATGAGTTCAATAATAAGCCCACAAAAGGTACAAACTTAAGTCCATAAAGTGGACGGGTTCATTGGTCCACACAAAATGGACAAGGTCATTAAAGCTGACGGCTTCATAAAATTGCCATTACTTAACAAAGTGGAGAAGTTTACTACAGGACAGGTTCGTCCTAGCTCACCAGAAACAAACATATCCTTGCATACAAGCATGAGAAATAAAAGATGCAAGGGCCAACTCGTAGAAAACTAGATTAAAGACAACGGACAAAAGAAACCATACATAAAATAGTCTTTACAAGTAAAGCCCAAAAAACACTAGGGCATTTAAGCATTGTTTGAAAATTGAATGAAATATAGAAGTTACAAAAAAGGTAAGGCTAGGGCTAGGTAGCAGGAGCATTATTGAGGGTCTCATCACCTTTATTTTGAGTAGGAAGGTTCTCCACGTCTACAAGCCTATTGGATGGGTTAGAAGTGGTGACGGGAGGCTTCGTAGTGGGTTGAGCAAGGACGACGCTGTCATCCTTAGGAGGAAGATCAAACTCCGTAGAGTCATCACTCTCGCCAATGACGGTGTCGCCAGCAGGTGTCGTCGGCATTGGAATATCCATGGTAATCTTGGATAGATCCAAGTCTGGGTAGGAGGATGCGACTTGTTACGGCAGTCTTCAAAACCAGTGACATAATATTCAGCACAGGAGTCGATGAATGATTGCGACTCCTTGAACTCTTTAACAGTGTTGGCCCTAGCCTTCTCCACCTGTCCACACAAGGTCGACAGCTCTTCTTGCAGTGTCTCTTTCTGACGACCTGCCTCCTCAAACTTCTCATTTGCCTCCTTCAGCTCACCATCTAAAGTATGGAGAGCCTCCTTATATTGCTTTTGCTGGTCCAGTAAATTTGTGTTATGCTTCCTAACCCGGGTGACGACCCTCTCCTTGGCAACACATCGCTCCTGAAGTGCCTTAACATGCACCAAGGCCTGAAAAGGATACAGTCGTCAGTCAATGAACGGAAAGAGACGAGATAAAATTAGCCAAGAAAGTAAGCTTATACAAGTAAGGTCAAAAAGAGCTGACGCCCCTAGGTCCTCCATCCTTAGCTTAACATAGGGCTTCATGTCCGTCGGCTTTATGAGGGTCTCCACTTCCTCGACGGCGTAGTCCTTGTGGGTGACAAGGCAACGGGGTCCCTCAATGACGGGACCAGTTGAAGTCATCATTCCTTTACTCGCGCCGCGACTCGACTTGGGAGGTCACTTCTTGGGGTGTGCATCCCTAGGAATGACGGCTGCCTTTTTAGGCAAACAGTCATCCTTCCCATCCGCCTTCCTTTTGGCCGAGCCCTTAGAGATGACCTTAGAGGATGACGAGGACACCCCCTCCTTTCCCTTGGATCTCCTTTCCTCCTCATTCTTACGGGCAGCGGCTGCCCTCACCCTTTGCTTGGCTGCCTTCATTTCTGCAAAAGACAACTGTCGTGCGTTAGAAAAAAGCAGACAGTAATAATAAAACTGACGAGGAAAGTAGAAAATGCACCTACGATGGCGAGAGTATTCATTCAATTTGCGAGCTTCAGACGTTGGTTCTGAGCCCCCACAGTATAGATGAAGAGTGTCGAGGGTGATTAAGCCCTTACACTTCCGTTGCTCAAATAGGATGTCGAGAACCCAACGAATGAATACCTCTTGCTCGTAAGTTATGTGAGAACGAGCACTGGCTAGAAAAGAAAAGCAAAAGGATGACATTTAAAGCACTTCGAAAATGAATGAAGTAATAGAAGCAAAAGCTGACGAGGTTAAAAATAAATAAAAGTCATCGATGTTAAACGTGAATCTTTAACTATTCCCCAGGTATTGTCAAAACCATGGGGCATTGTAACCCATTCTTCTGGACAACATACACAATTCGTCCCCTCAATAAAAAAGTATCTACTTTTCCAGTTCCTGTTAGAGTTTGGAATGTCAGACACAATTCTTAAGTCCTTTTCCTGAGCAGCAAAATGATATGTCCCCTTGGAAGAGATGATGTGTTGGGGTCTGTGGTAATAGAATAACTCATCCAACGAAAGCTGACTGTTCCTACCACTCAAACGACCCTATAGGATCTCAGCACCTATAAAGATCCTCCAGGCGTTCGGAGCGATCTGGCTGACGGACAGCCCCATGAAATTAGCCAGTTGATGGTGCAAAGCCATCAGTGGTAGTCTTAGCCCCGTAGCAAACATGGCATCGTACATGCTGACGTTTACAGTCCTCCCCATATAGCACCTTTAGTTTTTCCTAGGGAGACAGATTGGGATATGGTCTGGGATATGGTAACGGGTACGTAACTCCTTAAAGACCCTGTTACTCATTTTTGGTAGAAATTTATTGACGGTCTAATCCTTGGGAAGGATGAAGGGATGGTTGCCTCCGAGACTTCCTGAGGTCCCTTCATAGGATTCCTTGCCACCCTCATCCTCATCCCTATCACTTTCTCTCTCTCCTTTATCCTCATCTACTTCCTCTTCCTCATTCTCCTCGTCATAACTTTCGATGTCGTCATCAAGAGACTGGGCTGACGTTTCCCTCTTTGACGACCATGAGAGGTCCTCGAGCTCATGACCTAAACCAAAGACTTCGTCGTAGCCCACTCCTTCGCGGACTGATGATTGTTCACTCGTTACTTCACTAGACATCTGACTCCCTACAAGCGACGAATTCATTCTAAGAACCTAACTTGATGGGCTCGCTATGGAGTTTATCAACCAAAATAAATAAACACACACACACACACACACACACACACACATAGGGCAGAGGAGAAAGAGAACTTACGAGTATGTGTCCTTGAGCAAGTGACGACTTCAAAGGCAATAGTAGCAACAAAAGCAACGAAATCAAACTGATGGAAGAAAGGCGATGAGATTCCTCTCAAGAATCAGCAAGGATGAAATAAGAGAAATGAGGGAGGGGGAAAAAGTATATGTAAAAGGGGATATACACGGAAGACAAAGTGATGCCCCTGTCTAGAAGCGGAGCTAATCAAAATGCGCCATGAGTATGAGAATTTAATAAAGGCTGCTCGAGGAGCTACCCATAAATGGTTTTCCCTCTCTCCTGACCAAAAAGGAAATTAGCAATAAAAGTTCAACTCTATAACTCGTCAGTTTAAGCCGACGAGGATATAGAGTAGAGGGCAGCTAATATGGGTAAAATTGTAGTAGTAATACTCACCTTTGCAAAGGTATAAAATGACACTCCAAATAAACCCAACAGGGTCCATTGGCAAGAGACTACGTTAGGGAGTCCACGAGGCGCACCTCAGAGCTGACGCCATCAAGTAGCTGACGCCAATAAAGCTAAAGGGATTAGGAGAAGCTGATGACTCTGGCATGACCTTGCTTGATCTCCACGTTTGCATATATAAGAAAATATCTTGCGCTTCACATTTAGTGCTAATCAAAAAGACTTCTACAAGGAAAGAGTTCTACCAAATACACTCATGAAGACTTTTATAAGAAAAGACTTCTAACCCAAGGAGAGAAGGTCAACCTTCTACTACTATAAAAATCCAAGATCCTCACAAATCAAGGTATACATAATTTATCCCAGCTCTGGCATTCTAGAGTTGTGAGTCTAACTTGACATTCAGAGGGTATTTGGCCGGCACTATACCGGTGCTCTTTGTTAGGTCTTCTCTTTCTGTTGTGCACGTGTTGTTTCGAGCGTGTAAGAACTATGTGGCTCACTGGTGATTTTTTGGCATCATCATTAACAATATGGGATTATATTGTTCTCGAACTTTAACTAACGGTAAAGTTAGCGTATTATGCTTGTGATTGTGATGAGAAAGTATAACATGTTTCGGTAATACCAACTCAGCATCTGTTTTGTTATTTCCTACCCAACAAATGAGTGACACCTGTTTCAAAAATGTTAGGTTCTAAAGGTTTAGGAATTTATGTATTTAGAACTCTAATTTGTAATATTGGCAAACCATGATCAAAACAATATGTTTAGTCTTGTTTAAACTTGCTCAAAGTTGATAAATTATTGTAAAGTTGGAATCGAGAGACTGTAGATGCATTGTGGCATTTCAGTCTGGCTCGATCGATCGAAGAATAGACTTGATCGATCGAAAGTCGACCAAATTGCGTTTTTTGCAGTTTTTCCAACTCAGCCCTAACTCATTAAACGTTTAGGGTTTTATGTTTTTGCCCTAGGTATATAAGGCAAAACCCTAGCCACGTTTTTAGAGTTGCTTCAGTTGTATTGTTGCTCATACATTGCTGTTTTGTGTAAATCTCTTGTGAGATCTAGAGGAGCTTTCCTTTACACAAAGCTTAGAATTTTCAAGATGGAGATATTATCAAAACCTTGATGATCATTCAGTTGCAGATTCAAGAACTTAAAGAATATCAAGCATGGATGCTTGTAGCTGATTGAAGAATTCAAGAAAGAAGGAGTTCGTGGATTCGGAGCTTGCACGGGATCGTGTCAGTAAGTTCTACTGGTAGGTAGCATTAGGAAGTCGAGCGGGGAGCTTGTAAGTCCTTTTGTATGAACTTCGATTCTTTCATAGTGAATTCAGTTTTGCCTTGAGGATCGGTGGGTAAAATCCTCCCCAGGTTTTTTACCGGTTTGATTTTCCTAGGTGATCATATCTTGTGTTATTTATTATTCCGCTGCTTTGTATTCTTGATATGATTGTTTGATTGTTTTAACCTAGAATTGCTTAATTTGACTAAGTAACAACTTAGCTAATTAACTAGGCTACTCAATCTGGTTGTGTGTTAAGGGGTCTAAAACCGTTCAAAAAAACCACATCAGATTACTCCAATAAATGATTAATTTATCTTCCCGATAGTACAGAAGCATGTGATTAATTTATTGGAATAGTCTGATATGGTTTTTTGAAATAAGTGTCACTCATTTATTTGGTAGAAAATACCAAAACAAATGCAAAGTTGGTATTACCGAAACATGGTATGCTTTCTTGTGATTGTGAATGCTAATTAAGCCCATAATAGCTTCATTTACGAGAGAACCCAATCAAACCCTACAGAAGCACAAATTTTTATGGAGGCTTTGACATATTTATGTAAATGTAATGCGCCAGACACCCACATGGTCATGAAATATGAATGGCTTTCCAAAAAAAGATGTGCATTGTATTTGCTACAAGCTAGCTAGAGTCCCTGTGGATGAACATTTGACATGAATAACCAAGGATATATTAGGGGTGGTAAAATTGGATACGACCCGCGAACTTAACACAACAAAATACAAAATTATCAAGTTATGAATTAAGGCTTAATGGGTTAGTGTCATATTCGGATTGACATAACTAACCCGTTTAATAAAAATGTTGGGTTAGTGTCCATCACATGGAACCCATTTCATCCATCTAACCCATTTAGTTAAATAAAATTTTACCAATATACCCTTCAAACACTAGATACATGAACTTATTAGTTATTGTAGTTTATTTTCTTTGACATATTATAATTGGTTATTTGTAATATTGAAATATGCTTTAATTTTAAATGATTATTTATGATGCAGCTACTCGTTAGTGTCCATCACATGGAACCCATTTCATCCATTTGACCCGTTTAGTTAAATGAAATTTTATCAATATACCCTTCAAACCTTATATATATAAACTTATTAGTCATTGTGATTTATTTTCTTTGATATATTATGATTGATTATTTATGAAATTAAAATATGCTTTAGTTTTAAATTATTATTTATACAACTACTTGTTAGTTCTAAATTTTATATTATAATTTTTATTTGTTTGGTTTTTCATAATTCATATCAATTTGGTTAATACTATTTTTTTTTTTTTTTCATTTTGATAAAAATTTGATAAATAGGTCGACACGACTGACTCGTTTAAGAAATTAACTTATTAGTTATTGTAGTTTATTTTCTTTGACATATTATAATTGGTTATTTGTAATATTGAAATATGCTTTAATTTTAAATGATTATTTATGATGCAGCTACTCGTTAGTGTCCATCACATGGAACCCATTTCATCCATTTGACCCGTTTAGTTAAATGAAATTTTATCAATATACCCTTCAAACCTTATATATATAAACTTATTAGTCATTGTGATTTATTTTCTTTGATATATTATGATTGATTATTTATGAAATTAAAATATGCTTTAGTTTTAAATTATTATTTATACAACTACTCGTTAGTTCTAAATTTTATATTATAATTTTTATTTGTTTGGTTTTTCATAATTCATATCAATTTGGTTAATACTATTTTTTTTTTTTTTTCATTTTGATAAAAATTTGATAAATAGGTCGACACGACTGACTCGTTTAAGAAATTGGTCATGTTAGGGTTGAGGAATTTTGACCCATTTAATAAACATCTCAAGTAGGTGTTGACTCATAGTGTTAGATACTAATGAGTCGACGTGACACGAACCCAACATGCGAACACAAATTGCCACCCCTAGGATATATATATATATATATATACATAGTTGAGTTCAAGTTATATTTGGTATAACTTTAAGCGACATTATAGCACTTAATAACTTATTATTAAATGCGAATTTTGACAAATCTACCATTGGATTACATTGTATTCATATACTCTCCATGCTCGCAAAATTTCATAGTGATCAAAGATTAATAGTCATGTTATCAATCAATTGTTTAAATTCAAGTTTTTATAGTTTAAAATAATGCATAAAAGATGTTTTTATGGATCGAATGGTAAATTACATTAGATTGGCATGCATGTTAAGCACATATAGAACATATAATTCAATGGTGGGATTCTTAAAATGAATTCAATAACAAGTTATTAGGTGGTGTAACATTACTTAGAGTTACACCAGGTGTAACTTGAACCTAACTCATATATATATATCCTAGGGGTGGCAATTTTTTTTCGTATGTCGGATTCATGTCGTGTTAACTCATTAGTATCTAACAATATGAGTCAATACTAACTCAACATGTTTATTAAATAGTTCAAAATTCCTCAACCCTAACACAACCTATTTATTAAACGGGTTAGTTGTGTCGATCTGTTTATCAAATTTTATTAAAATGAAAAAAAAAATTTGTGTTAACCAAATTGATATGAATTATGAAAAACCAAACAAATAGAAATTTTAATATAAAATTTAGAACTAACGAGTAGTTGCATTATAAATAATCATTTAAAACGAAAACATATTTTAATATCACAAATAATCAATCATAATATGTCAAAAAAAAAAAAAAAACCAAAACAACTAATAAGTTTATATATCTAGGTGTAACTTGAACCTAACTCATATGCTTCAGTGGGACTAAGGGTAGAAGCTAAAGAATTAGAATCCCAAATACGTGAAAAAGAATCAATTAGAGTATTTACAGCAATGTCTTGGAATTCTACCTTCAAAGGGCTGTGTACTCCAAAATTGTTTATTTTAGGCAGCCAATTGTTGCCCCAAATCTTAATTGATTCACCATTCCGAACTCTCCATTTTGCTCCTCTTCTAATAACACCCCTTCCTTTCAAGATGCTCTTCCAAGCATAAGAGCCTCAATGAACTTCTTTTGCTTCCATGATGGAACAATTCGGGAAAAACCTTGATTTAAAAACTCTATAGAACAAAAAAAAAAAATTTATTATGCAGCAAATGCCATGTTTGTTTTGTAAGTAGAGACTCATTAAAAAGAGATAACTCCTTAAAACTCATTCCACCTTCGGACTTAGGATCACACATATCACCCTACATTACCCAATGAATTTTCTGACGATCTCCCCTTTGTCCCCACCAAAACTTAAGTATAAGCCCCTCAATTTCATGACAAAGACCTTGTGGAAGCATAAAACAACTCATTGTATAAGTTGGAATGGCTTGAATCACCGCCTTGATCAAAACTTTTCTACCCGCTTGTGACAGTAACTTCTCTTCCCAACCCTACAAATTCCTCCACACTCTTTCTTTTATGTAATCAAAAATTGCTTTTGTGTCTTCCGATTAGTGATGGCAGTCCCAAATACATGTCATAGTGCAAGATCTCCAGAACCCCTAAAGCGTCCTTTATTTCTATTTTTGCTACATCAGTGGTTGACTTGTTAAAAAATAGAGATGTTTCCTTTGGTTTATTTTCTACCCTAAAACACTTTCATAAGTAGCCAATATTTCCAACACCTTTTGACAATCTTGTCTATTTGACCTACAAAAGAGCACACTATCATCTACAAAAAGTAGATGGGTTAGTCTTGGACTTTTTCTACAAAGGGAGAAACCATTAATAGCGCCATCATTTTCAACTTTGGAAATAAGGCTATGTAAACCTTTAGTGCAGAAGAGCAAAAGGAATGGGGATAAAAGATCGCCTTGATGGATGCCCCTAGTAAGATGGATTAGTTCTTTTTGTTCACCATTCACTAGAATTGAGTAGGACACAATTTTGACACATATCATCATAAGATTTATCCATCTCTCCTCGAACCCCAATTTCCTCATAATTTTCTCCAAAAAAACCACTCCACCTTATCATATGCTATGCTCATGTCTAATTTAAGGGCTATGTAACTAGTTTTGCCAATTTTGTGGTTTTTCATGCTATGGAGAGTTTCAAAAGCAACAAGTATATTATCAAAGATTCGGTCATTTTTTTGTGAAGGCACTTTGATATTCTGTAATGATTTGTGGCAGAATTTTTTTCAATCTATTTGCTAATACCTTAGAAAATTTTTTGTAAAGTACATTGCATAAACTTATAGGTCGAAAATCATTAATAGACTGTGGTGCTTTTTGTTTTCAACAAACACATTGTGATGCTACAAAAATATAACATGGATTGCCCAGTCTGAGATTTGGTTTAAAAAAAAAAAAAAAAAAAAACCCTCTTTTGGTGCAAGTTCACGATATTCTGGTATGTTACATGACAATGGTAGTTACATAGAATATTTGCGAAACAGTTGGGGAAGTTCAAAAATCGGCAAGAGCTGTCACTGAGGAGGGCGGCTATTTTGTTCGGGTTAGAGTTATGGTGGGCATAACTTTACCTTTTTGCCGAGGAAGGGTTATCACTTTGGAGAACGGGGAGAAGAGCTAGTGATGAGAGAATAACTAATGGATTCCAGATTCATAACATGCTTACCGATCTTGGTTTAAAATTCAAAAGCAATCATGAGGGTGGTAGGGATATTCATGTAAAGAAATTGACATCAACAAGTATATATGCATAGGAGACACTAAGGTTAGCATACACCACATCAGTAAAACTCTAAATTATACACATTTAGCTATTTTAAACTAATTTTTTATAAGTCATTTAGTTATATTAAACTAATATAATTAAAATAATTATAAGATTAATTTGTGAGTACACTTACATGGTCTTAAACTCTTAATAATCTATTATGAGTCTATTTCCTTATAATAGACAATGCTTGTCAATAATAGTAATCCAGTAAGGATCTTTAAAATTTTGAAAAATACGAAATAAAAAATATTGACAGATTTCTCAAAAAAAAAAAAAAAAAAAAAAAAAACCCCTTCAATTTAACCCAAAAGTTACAGAGAACCCATTACCTGAGTTCAAAGTGCCTTATGCATTAGCGTTATTTGAAATTGTAAAGTGTGGTCCAAAATTTGTAACGAGAGAGAAGTCATAGACATGATCATTTTGTTGAACTAAATTGAGTGGCCCAAGAAACTTGTGTTAAACTCATTTTGTTGAACTTAATTCAGCAAAAAAAAAAATAAATAAAATAAAAAATAAATATTGAGTGGCCCAAGAAACTTGTGTTAAATAAATCCAAAACTTACAGGAAAATCACATCTCAAATATTAGCAAATACCCAATACAACCTTCTTGGTTATATATCAGATGATATGATCGATTCACCAATTTGATATGATCATACAAAATGTATATTTATATCGTACAATTGATGAGTTTGCATAATCATGTTTCGTTCATCTCGATACGTATTGCTTATCTACTATGCATAGGATGACTTAAAAAGTAATAGCTTACGAGGGTAGAAAACTTAGCACTAATATATTATATATATATTATGAATCACACGATCTTACACTTCACCTCTTTTGAAAGAGGAGGAGGTGGTGTGTTTGAGCTGGGAGAATGTATTTGTATTAAATGATACCATCATCAGTTGTTTATCAAAACTTAATAATTAAAAGACACGTGTTGAGGTATAATTTTTCATGTCCTAATTTCATTTGTCCACTCACCAAAAATACCCATACAAGCCCTATAAATATTTTGGATCCTCAAAAAAAAAAAAAAAAAAAAAAAAAAAAAAACCCCTTCAATTTAACCCAAAAGTTACAGAGAACCCATTACCTGAGTTCAAAAGTGCCTTATGCATTAGCGTTATTTGAAATTGTAAAGTGTGGTCCAAAATTTGTAACGAGAGAGAAGTCATAGACATGATCATTTTGTTGAACTAAATTGAGTGGCCCAAGAAACTTGTGTTAAACTCATTTTGTTGAACTTAATTCAGCAAAAAAATAAATAAATAAAATAAAAAATAAATATTGAGTGGCCCAAGAAACTTGTGTTAAATAAATCCAAAACTTACAGGAAAATCACATCTCAAATATTAGCAAATACCCAATACAAACCTTCTTGGTTATATATCAGATGATATGATCGATTCACCAATTTGATATGATCATACAAAATGTATATTTATATCGTACAATTGATGAGTTTGCATAATGCATGTTTCCTTTCATCTCGATACGTATTGCTTATCTACTATGCATAGGATGACTTAAAAAGTAATGGCTTACGAGGGTAGAAAACTTAGCACTATATATATATATATATATATTGAATCCACGATCTTACACTTCACCTCTTTTGAAAGAGGAGGAGGCGGTGTGTTTGAGCTAGGAGAATGTATTTGTATTAAATGATACCTCATCAGTTGTTTATCAAAATTTAATAATTAAAAGACACGTGTTGAGGTACAATTTTTCATGTCCTAATTTCATTTGTCCACTCACCAAAAATACCCATACAAGCCCTATAAATTATTTTGGATCCTCACAAATATTTCTCATATTATTACCCAACTTGGGCCTATACAAATACTTTTCATTCTATTACCAAAATTAGGCCACAAAATTATACCATCTCTATAAAAGTCCAAACTCATTTATCTTGTAGGCAAAACCCAAAAAGTCCAACAAAATTCTTTACAAAGTCCATTGCTACATGATACTCTTTACAAAGTCTGTTGTTACATGGCACCTTATTACAAAGTCTGTTGTTACACAGCACTCTATTACAAAGTCTTTTGCTACATGACACTCTATTACAAAGCGCATTGCTACACGACACTCTTTACGAAGCCCATTGCTACACAGCACTTTTTATAAAACCCGTTGCTACACGGCACCCTATTACAAAGTCTATTGCTACAGGACACTCTTTACAAAGCCCAATACTACATGGCATCCTATTACAAAGCTCGTTGCGACTTGACACTCTCTACAGTGCCCGTTGCTACATGGCACCCTATTACAAAACTTGTTGCTATATGACAATGAAAAGTTTTAGACCCCTTAAACACACAGATTGCGTAGCCTAGATTAATTTAGCCGAGTTGTTACTTAGTCAAATTAAGCAATTCTAGGTTAAAACAATCCAAACAATCATATCAAGAATATAAAGCAGCGGAAAATAAATAACACAAGATATGATCACCCAAGAAACCACACGGTAAAAACCTGGGGAGGATTTGACCCACCGATCCTCAAGGCTAACCTGAATTCACTATGAAAGAATTGAAATTCATACAAAAGGACTACAAGCTCCCCGCTCGACTTCCTAATGCTACCCACCAGTAGAACTTCCTGACACGACCACGCGCAGGCTTCGAATCCACGGACTACTTCTTTCTTGAATTCCTCAATCATAGACAATGCTTGTCAATAATAGTAATCCAGTAAGGATCTTTAAAATTTTGAAAAATACGAAATAAAAAATATTGACAGATTTCTCAAAAAAAAAAAAAAAAAACCCTTCAATTTAACCCAAAAGTTACAGAGAACCCATTACCTGAGTTTAAAAGTGCCTTATGCATTAGCGTTATTTGAAATTGTAAAGTGTGGTCCAAAATTTGTAACGAGAGAGAAGTCATAGACATGATCATTTTGTTGAACTAAATTGAGTGGCCCAAGAAACTTGTGTTAAACTCATTTTGTTGAACTTAATTCAGCAAAAATAAAAAATAAAAAAAAATAAAAAAATATTGAGTGGCCCAAGAAACTTGTGTTAAATAAATCCAAAACTTACAGGAAAATCACATCTCAAATATTAGCAAATACCCAATACAAACCTTCTTGGTTATATATCAGATGATATGATCGATTCACCAATTTGATATGATCATACAAAATGTATATTTATATCGTACAATTGATGAGTTTGCATAATACATGTTTCGTTTCATCTCGATACGTATTGCTTATCTACTATGCATAGGATGACTTAAAAAGTAATAGCTTACGAGGGTAGAAAACTTAGCACTATATATATATATATATATTGAATCCACGATCTTACACTTCACCTCTTTTGAAAGAGGAGGAGGTGGTGTGTTTGAGCTGGGAGAACGTATTTGTATTAAATGATACCACATCAGTTGTTTATCAAAACTTAATAATTAAAAGACACGTGTTGAGGTATAATTTTTCATGTCCTAATTTCATTTGTCCACTCACCAAAAATACCCATACAAGCCCTATAAATTATTTTGGATCCTCACAAATATTTCTCATATTATTACCCAACTTGGGCCTATACAAATACTTTTCATTCTATTACCAAAATTGGGCCACAAAATTATACCATCTCTATAAAAGCCCAAACTCATTTATCTTGTAGGAAAAACCCAAAAAGTCCAACAAAATTCTTTACAAAGTCCATTGCTACATGATACTCTTTACAAAGTCTGTTGTTACATGGCACCTTATTACAAAGTCCGTTGTTACACAGCACTCTATTACAAAGCTTTTTACTACACGACATTCTATTACAAAGCACATTGCTACACGACACTCTTTACGAAGCCCATTGCTACACAGCACTCTTTATAAAACCCGTTGCTACACGGCACCCTATTACAAAGTCTATTGCTACAGGACACTCTTTACAAAGCCCAATACTACATGGCATCCTATTACAAAGCTCATTGCGACTTGATACTCTCTACAGTGCCCGTTGCTACATGGCACCCTATTACAAAACTTGTTGCTATATGACAATATTTTATAAAATCTCAAAATATCTTATTAATAGTCCAATACTATTTTGACAACACTTTACAAAAGCCCATATACTATTTTGGAGCATTTTACCAAAAAGCCCAAATACTATTTGGCAACATTTTACAAAAAGCTTAATACTACTTTGGCAACATTTTATCAAAAACCCAAAACTATTAATTTTTTAGCAAACAATTATTCTATCAAAGCCCAAGTATTATTTGGCAAAAATGTTATATTATGCTCAAATCCCAAAGTTAATAATTTTTGACAACAACATATTTTGACATGCTAAATCCCCTAGCAAATATGCCAACTCATGGGAAACGTAAAATATTTATGACATATTATCCATCTCATAAAACAATTTATTCTACAAAATTGATAGGAATTATACTTATTTTTCCATAAGAAGGTACAACTACAATCACCTTCAACTTGTCAAATCAGGTCAAACAAGGACACATGTTATGCTGAGCTTAAACCCTTGGCAAGCAGATTTCTAATGATGATTGACAATACATAAAGCCTTGCTGATGCGTGAAGGCTGAAGTCAACCACTCTTCCTTTCTTCTCCAACAAATTCAGTCAAGAAGCTACGAGAAGCCATAACCAGACCTTGTAAACTTCTAGAACTTCTACTGTACAACTTATTACCTTGCTAAAAATATATATTATCAAGTTCATGAACCAAGCACATGAACCCCAATAGGGAAACTTAGAGAAATGTGATTTGGAGGGCACCAAGGAGATCTCCAGCAAAGTTTCCTGCAAGGGGCTCCAAGATTGACACCTAACTTAGGGTAACACAATTTGCCCTAGGAACTCTAATACTAGTAGAAGATAACCAAGATCACCAGCCCTAATACATGCTCTAATCTCATTGGCTAAGGATAATCTAACATTTAATGCTAAGTCAAAACCTCCAACTGATATTACCCAAAACAACAAATACTCCTTAAAGCTAAACATACCATTCTTGGCCAAATCCTAAGATGGATCTTCTGAAGATTTATTGCTAATTGGGACAAATTCTAGCTAAGATTCTTTGCTAAATACCCCTTTAAGCTCAGCTATAAATAAAACCCCTTATCAACACACCAAGACACAGTACACCACAAGAGAAGAACTAATCTCCCATAACTTCTCTTCATACTCTCTTGCCCTAATTATCTTCTTAGCTCTTTAATGAGGTTCTGAGCTTCTGAGTTCTCAGTACTCAAGTTAGTAATTTAGTTCTTCAACCCTTAGCTTATAAATACCCCTCATACTACTACTCATAAATACTTATCCATCCCCGAGTAGAAAATTCCAGCAACATTGCTAAATACTCTCTCACCACTCATACTACCAAAATGACTCTCACTACTCACTACATATACTATAATTATGAGCATACCCTGGCATAATAGTCATTTTGCTACGCTAGCTGGAATCTCTCTCTCTCCCTTCATCTCACACTATGCTTTCTCCATCATTTGTTATAATGGATCCCATAGTGTTTGTCTATTGCTTTACAATTGAAGGCTATAATGTATATGTGATTATAGAAATTTTCCCTTATGTTTTATAATGGAGGACTTTCTCTCAATGGGTCCCTCAGATGATGACTTTGGAGATGTAGATACTCTACTTGATTTATGAAATGACTAACGGTTGGAGGTTAATTCAATTCTGTCTTGTTTTATTGCTGGAATATTTTACTACTGGGATTTTTCTTTGTTGTAGTAGGCTTTTCCATTTGTGTTGATGTGTTTGATGTAGGAAAATTTTTGGGCCTTCTCATAATTCTTGCAGGGCCTAACTTAGGCAAAAAGCATAAAAAGGGGAATCTCTCAAAAGTTTCATTGATAGCCTTAAGGTCGTGCTTCAAGTCCATTGTCGAGTTTTGGTTTGGCCTTCAACCTAATTACAACACATTTGTCAGAGGGAAAAAACTTTTTCACCCCCCAACATTCTGGGTTTGATCCCCAAAGGAGTCGCCAAAATGTCGAGGGCAAAAAACTTTTCCCTTCGACAAATGTGTTGTAATTAGGTGGGGGCTAAACTGAAACTCGAAGATGGGCTTGAATCATAGCCCAAAGGCTATCGTTAAAACTTTTGAGAGATTCTCATTTTTTATGCTTTTTGCCTATTCTAGGCTCGGCAAGGATTATGGGAAGGGCCAAAATAGTTCCTACAACAAACATGTCAACACAAATGAAAAAGCCAAATGCAACAAATAAACATCCCAGCAGTAAAATATTTCAGAAGTAAAATGTTCCAGCAATAAAATAAGACAGAACTAAATAAACTTCCAACCATTAGTTATTTCATAAACTAAGCAGAGTATCAACATCTCCAAAGTCATCATCTAAGGGACCTATTGAGAGAGTCCTCCATTATAACAACATGAGGGAAAAATTCTAGTCACAAATACGTTATAGCCTTTAATTGTAAAATAATAGACAAATACTATGGGATCCATTATAACAAATGATGAAGAAAGCTTAGTATGAGATGAAGGGAAAGAGAGAGATTTCAACTAGGATAGCAAGATCATTTTTATGCCAGGGCATGCTCATAATAGTTGGATATGTAGTGAGCAATAAGGGTCATTTTGGTAGTATGAGTAGTAAAAGAGTATTTTAGCTATGCTGCTAGGATTTTCTGCCAAAGGATAGATAACTATTTATGAGTAGTGGTGTGAGAGGTATTTATGAGCTAAGAGCTAAAGAGCTTAGTTCCTAATTTGAGTACTAAGAACTTAGAAGCTCAAAACCCCAAAGGGCTAAGAAGATAATTAGAGTAAGAGAGAAAGTAGAGAAGTTATGAAAGATTAGTTATTCTCTTGTGGTGTGGTGTGTCTTGGTGTGTTGATGAGTGGCTTTATTTATAACTAAGTTTAAGGAGGTATTTAGCAAAGAATCTTAGCTAAAATCTGTCCCAATTAGAAATAAATCTTCACAAAATCCATCCTAGAATTTGGCCAAGAATGGTATGTTCAGCTTTAAGGAGTACTTGTTATTTTGGGTAATATCAGCTAAAGGTTTTGACTTAGCAATTAATGTTGTCCCCAGCCAATGAGATTAGAGCACATATTAGGGATAGTGATCTTTGTTATCTGCTACTAATACTAGAGTTCCTAGGTTAGATTGTGTCAGACCAAGCCAGGGGTCAATCTTGGAGCCTGTTGCTAGAAACTCTGCTGGAGATCTCCTTGGTGCCCTCCAAAACACATTTCTCTAAATTTCCCCATTGGGGTTCATGTGCTTGGTTCATGAACCAGATAATTCATATTTTTAGCAAGGTAGTGAGCTATACAATAGCAGCTCTAGAAGCTTCCAAGGTTTAATTATGACTTCCCTTAGCTTCTTGATCAAATTTGTTGGAGAAGAGAGGGAGAGTGGTTGACTTTAGCCTTCACACATTAGTGAGGCTTTATGTCTTCTCAATCATCATGAAAAATTTGCTTGCCAAGGAAGGGTTTAAGCTCAGCTTAACATGTGACCCCCTCTAACCTAATTTGACAAGCTGAGGGTGATCACAGTGGGTCCAACTGTTAGTCTAGCTATGATGAAACTGAATTGTAATCGGCCTAACCATTCTAGTCACCCACATGAGCTTGAGTTATTGAGATTGGGCACATGGGCTGGACTGTTTCAGCTAGGCCTTGTCATTGAGTTTTTAGGGCTTGTGTGTCCCTACAAAATAAATAGTCTTGCCATGAGTTTGTATATACATGAGCTTTTGTTGTTGTAATTTTGTTATGAAAAAATAAGTATAATTCCCATAGATTTTGTAGAATAAATAGTTTTTTGAGATGGGTAATATGTCATAAATATTTTTTGTTTCCCATAACTCATATTTGCTAGGGGATTTAGCATGTCAAAATATGTTGTTGCCAAAGATTATTAACATTGAGCTTTGAGCATAAAATAATATTTTTGTTAAATAATACTTGAGCTTTGGTAGAATAATTGTTTACCCAAAAATTAATAGTTTTGAGTTTTTGATAAAATGTTGCCAAGGTAGTATTGGACTTTTTTAAAACATTGCCAATATAGTATTTGGGCTTTATTGTACTGGTCTTTTTGTAAAGTGTTGCCAAAATAGTATTGGGATTTTAATAAGATATTTTGAGATTTTGTAAAATATTGTTGTGTAGCAAAGAGCTTTGTAATAGGGTGTCGTGTAGCAACTGGCTTTGTAATAGGGTGTCGTGTAGCAACGAACTTTGTAATAGGGTACTGTGTAGCAACAAACTTTGTAAAGAATTTTGTGTAGTAATGGGCTTCAAAAAGAGTGTCATGTAGCAATGGGCTTTGTAATAGGGTGTCATGTAGCAACAGACTTTGTAACAAAGTGTTGTATAGCAACGAGCTTTGTAAAGAGTGTTGTGTCGTGTAGCAACGATCTTTGTGATAGGGTGTCATGTAACAACGGGCTTTGTAAAGAGTTTTGTTGGGCTTTTTGGGTTTTGCCCACAGGGTAAATGAGTTTGGACTTTTATAGAGATTGTATAATTTTGTGACCTAATTTTGGTAATGGTATGAGAAGTATTTGTGTGGGCCCAAGTTGGGCAATAATATGAGAAATATTTGTGAAGGCCCAAAATAATTTATGGGGCTTGTATGAGTATTTTTGGTAAGTGGACAAATGAAATTAGGATATGAAAAATTGTACCTCAACGTGTATGCAAAATAATCCTATCAACATTCCATCACTACTCTCAAGGGTGTTAGTGGGATGGTTATTTTTGCACATATGTATCTGATTTATTAGATATTGATATAGCTAACATAATATCATTTGATATTAAATACTATTTTTTAGCTCATTTGCTAGAAAACTCAACCCTTTAAGGAGCCCTACTATTAACCATCAATACCATGGTTGTGAAATTTGAGGGGGTGTTTGGTTGTGTTGTTTAAATAACAGTTTTTGTTATTTGAATAACACAATACGTATTTCCACAATACTTTTTCATCTACACGTATTTCCATAACACTTAAACAATGTTACTAGAACAAGATAATTTTTTTTCAAAATAATCAAATCCTTCAAACAATTTCATTAGTTAGCAAGGTTTTGAAACTATTTAGCAATCTAACAAATCGAGTCCCTGAGACTCAATTTTGTTCTTTGAAATCAAGCAAGGAGGAGTCGAGTTTCAATTGGAAATCAATTGTCTCACACTCGAGTTTCATACTCGAGAGTGAAGCATTCGAGTTCCATAGCAGAAACATGAACCCAGAGCAAGGCAAAAACCCACACCCCTCTGATTTGATCTTCAGCAAAAATAACAAACCTAAACCCAAATCTCCCTACAATAGCAAACCCACACCCTTTGATCTTCAGCAAAAACGACAAACCCAAACCCAGGCGAATCTAAAGGGACACCGTATTTCTTGTTTGGTTTCCTCCATCTCACTGTTTTTCTTGTGTGGGTCTTTCAATTTGGTTTCCTCCATCTTTATGTTTTCTTGTTCTTTGGTTTTATGAAGTTTGTAGCTTGGCAAGGAAATCGAGTCGTGAAGACTCGAGTTCCATAGAACTCGACCTCTTCACACTCAATTTAGCACAACAAAATTGAGTTCTTTGCACTCGATTTGTTAGATAGTTAAATAGTTTCAAAATCTTGCTAACTAATGAAATTGTCCGACGGATTTGGTTATTTTGAAAAAATTCCAAAACAACGTTACCAAACAGGTCCCGAATGTCTTTACCCTTGTCTCCTTTGTTGTTAAAATTCTTTTAGAAGAGTTTATTTTGATACAATCGCTTATCATTAGTCTTTTTTCATCATTCCACTTCGGTAAAATTCCATTTTTGTGCCATAACATTCTCTTTCCTCAAACAAAATGATCATGTAATAAAAAACATAATTATTATGTTTATAGTTCTTTCTCTAAAATATGGCCTTTCTCTCAACGGGAATCATTTACATTTATTTATTTTTTTTTAAAAAAAATTAATAGGATTAAATTAATATATTTGTATAAAAATTAGAAATTAGAAATGGAAGGATCCATATAAACCAATTATCCATGCATTCCCTCAATTTTCTGGCTTCCTTTTCAAGAGTTCAACTACGTCCACATAATCATAAAAATTATTACAAGACAAATTATATGAGGACAAATCATAACAGAAAAATCGAGCTTAAAAAATGGCTTCAAAAAGTTGCTTGTTCCAATAATCAGAAGTCGTGTACAATCAAATAAGTACACTGAGTGCCTGAAGGTGTTGCTTTTTTCCCTACACTAAACTACCAGAAGTTAGTTTCTAAATTGCACTTTGAGAGGAGCATCCAATGTACTACACCATCTAACAATTCCAATTACTTCTGTTTTAGCCAGTTGTCTGAAGCTGCATAGTTATTCAGCATTTAAGGAAAACAAATGGTAAGTACAAAAAATGTGCAACAGATAGAAATTATTTAAAAAAAAAAAAAAAAATTCTTTCAGATTTTTTAGGTGAAAAAACCATACCTGTGAGATACAAAGTGATAATTACAGAAACTACAATGGTAAGTGTGGATGGCTTTTCATGAACACCAGCTGAGGTTGACCTGTAGTAAGAATACAAATAGCTTAAGAAAACAAGTTCAATAAATGGAAATAGTAATAAAAGAATGACATCACAAGTACATATGCCACTACGAAACCAAGCTACAAAGATTGATTCTTTGATTAAGTGGTCAAGCAGATTATTATTTTTTTTTTTTTAATGAAAATCATGAGTAATAAAAGTCATGAGTAAATAATGACTAAATTGTTAGACTTTTCTTAATCATTGATAGAATGATCCCTTAGAATATAGTAATGTTTCAAATCAAATGCCACAAAAGCAATATGGACACAGTAACTGCTAAGTAAACAGAAAATTTATTTATGAACAAAATAAAATATCAGCGTCTTCCATGACTTCACAAAACAATAGTAAGTGAAGAAATAAACCATAACAAAAGAAATTAAGCCAAGGAACCATACAAAAGGAACGGGCAGGATAACATAAATAATCCTTTTTTTTTCTTTGCCTATAATATGAATTAAAAGTTAAGACATGAGTACTTAATAGAATTTACCACGACACTAGCTCCTTAACAGACTCAGTTGTGACTCCAAACCCAAACGGGAAAAGTGGATCATAGTGAGAATCCTGGAAATTCATTGGCAGTTGATCTAGAGTTCTAAACCATGTTCTAGGAAGCTTTCCACTGAATCCATAGTCACCATAAAGGACATCAGTCACACCTTGGCCCTCAGTTCCTGGTAACCATGCAGCCACCAGGGCATGAATTGATGAAAGATATGGTTCGATCACAATAGGTCTGCCAGAAATGATGACAACCACACACTTGACAGCCTCACAAACATTCTTAATGATGCTTGGTCCAGGATCCACCATAGTGAGAGTCATGCTGTCCCCTAACGTCTCGGAATAAGGGTGCTCACCAACAACAACAATGGCATATGCGAAGTTGTTGGACTTGACAAAGTCACTATCAGGATTTTCACGGTAGACAACTTCTGTGCTTGGGTCAACTGTCGAAGTTACAGCACCAAGGATAGTGGTTCCTACTCAGCAAAAGAAAATCCATCAATTTTATTACTAAATAGTTACCAGTTTTCATTATTCACATGGGAAATGACTGCTACTGTACAAAACTAATCAGGGTGAATTAGAAATAGGAAAGCCAACCATAAAGCTGTAGCTTCTACCCTTGTCTAGACAACACATGCTTATTTGAAGCCTACTAAACACAAATCTGCTCAAGAACCTTCAAGCAATGGGCAAAAAATTCCCATGATGGTAGATTAATCCCAAAGTCACTAAAGACAAATTTATACCAAGGAATTTCCAGACCATCCAGTGTATTTCATCAAACTATGTAGCCAAGTTTTAATAAATTATCTGCAAAATATTCACTTGCATCCCAATGTCACCATATAATTCCGAGTTATTGAAAATTTTCAGAAGGGAACACTCATTTTCAAATATTTTCCAACCTAAATGGATTATCCCTACTTATTAGCAATACCTACCAGCCAAATTTCCAATATTGACACACTCAACAACTAGTAACTGGATCTTATATTGCATTGTTGTCCAAGTGATAGATGATAATGGTACTTAATGCATATTTGGTTCATGCAAAAGAACATACCCCTTGTATAGTTGTTACCACTAAATCCTTCCCATTCGATTGTCCAACCACCACATTGATAACCCAAATTGTCGGCATGAGTACCAGAAACTAAGATCTTTGGAGCCTTCTTGGATAGTGGTAATATTGGATTTGTTTTATTTTCCCCATTCTTCAGTAGCACTAGTGATTTCCTCACAGCTTCTCTTGCCAAGTCTCTGTGTGCCTAGTCAAGTAACAGGAAATTCATTTGCTCATAGCTGTTAATTTTTTATTTGCACTAGATTACCAAGCATATTTACAATATTGAGAAGGAGAGGCAAAGGAAGTCAGGAAACCACATTTTAGCCATAAAGAATCTCAGAAAAATTATAAAAACTATTTTCGCATGGGATTTTAATAAGATACAAATGTTTATCCCATCTAATTTAACCAACTACAATTGCAAGCCTAAATAGCAAGAGCAACTGGAAATACTTATAAGTTGACAGACAGACAAATTCAAAAGCCAGGAACAAACTGACTGACCTGGCTACCAAGTTCATTGACTAGGCTGAAATCAGCCAGGGGATTCTCAAAGATACCCATGGTGAACTTTACTAGCAAAATCCTTGCCACAGCATCGTCAATGCGATCCATTGGGATGAAATTGTTCTTGACCAGGTAGGTAAGATCATCAATGAAATCAGTATAGTTGAAAGGGACCATTACCTGTTAAACATGAGAACCAAGCCTCTGAGTTAATTAAATAGTTTCATCTAGATTGGCATTTTTGTATGGAATACAGTACAACAGAAATGTAGTTTCTTGTTCATTAGTTAATGAGATTTGTCCCAAAAGATCGCCACTGACCATGTCAATGCCAGCTTGAATTGCAGCTTGGACAGAGTATGTGTAGTTTGAATGCGGTGGTGAGGTAATCCTATCAACACCCTCCCAATCTGAGATAACAAAGCCCTGACAGTTAATAAAACACTAATTGTAGTTAGCATGAGACACATGAAAAGAGATACCTACCATGGGAACAATAAACAGTAACAACAACAACAATAAAATATTTTAAGCCTCATTTTGAAGCAAGATGTAAAGCAAGGGTAAGTAGAATATAATATGAATCTAGTAAAAATAAAAACATAATTTGTAGTGTAGATTGATGATTGAAAACAATGAAAAAGTGACTGCTTGTGTAAATAAAAATCATTCTTTAAGGATTTTATACCTAGAAATTTAAAGAAACCTTAACATCCTTTCATTGATGAAGTGTTGGATGGTCAAAATAACTTTTCAGAAAAAGAATGCAGCCAGAAGAAAATTGTTGACATTTGTTTTGGTGGGGGGGGTGGGGGGGAGAATACTATAAAAAATATAAAATGCAAGCATATGAGAGAAACTCCATGTAGTACAAGATCAATGACTTGAGGAGTACATAAGTGATATGCTTAAGTAAACAAATTAAGGGTCTGGAGGTAGTCTTTACAGAATGTTGATATATGTTCTAATGAAAAATGATATGAATCTTAAGAATTTAACAAAAGACGTGACTCTAGCTAGTGCCAGATTTTGAAAGAGATTTGTGTAGCCTGCTGCAACTATTAAGTGTACTTCTGCGTTTAATGCCACCATGAAATGGAACAATCAAGAATAGCATAGCTCACAATATAACTTGCAAGTTTTATATAATGAAAGAAAACATTTTTTTTTATTGATTAAAACATGTAAGCAGGCAATATCTCAGTTCTGTGTCTGCCTAATTCTTTGTGCATAAATACGGAGATGCAATCAGGCTATTGATCTTCGGTGTCCATCTGATTACATTGTTAACAACTATAGAAAAACAACAATTAGCTTGGAAATATAAAAAAGAACATTAACCTTAAACTTAAGAGTGCCTTTCAAGAAGTTAGTAACTAGTTCATGGTTTGCATGCATCTTTACTCCATTCCAGCTGGAATAGGAAACCATGACTGTAGATACACCCTTGAATATGGCATCAGAATAGGCAGGCATGTGAATGCTGAGCAACCCGTGCCGGTCAATCACGGTGTTATTCTCATTGATGCCCTTGGTTGTCCCACCATCTCCCACAAAATGCTTTGCGCATGCTGCCACCTTTGTCCTGCAGGAAATTTATAAATTAAATCAAGTAAATAGTTAACAATTAAATTAATAAAAAATATTTATTACACATATATCAATCTAGGAACTTTTTATTTTTTGGGCTTGAATCCTGGAAAGTATGGAGTATGGCATTTTAGCTATGGAGATACTGTCCCTTCAATTAATAATTAAAGAATCATGAGAAAGGTAGGCATAGGGTAAATCAAATTATCCATAATGCCATAAGGTTCATACTTCCCACCAACATATGGAACTCCGTTCCGAGAATTAGAAGGAATCTCCCCTTGTAATCCAGGTATAATTTCTGTCATCTCTTGCACAATTTGGGGATCCTCACTGTAGCTTTCATAACACCGTCCCCACCTTGGATCTCTACAGACCTGGAGAAAAGATTTCAGGCAAATTTCAAAGTTATATAACAAAACACATATAAGGCAATCATTTTGCAGCTTCAAATATGTAGCACACTATCTAAAACATTATGATTTTATTTAGGACTCTGCAGTATATCTTTTACCGCAATGCATGGAGCAAACACATAAGGAATCCCTGTAGCTCTGACTTCAAGTGCAGTTGCTTCACCAATCCTCCGCACCAGTTCAGGGTCCCTATGCATTAAAAGATTATTTCAACATAGGGATACATATGTAGTTCAGTATCTTCCCAGTCAATGCACATTAAATCATGTTAAATGAGTTCCATGTTATATTACACCTCAACTCTTTGCATCAACATAATGCAGACCTATTCAAAAGGAATGTAACTTTAACAGGATTTAGTTGAATTGATAAATTTACTAGGCATTCCTTGTGTAACCAATGCCTTATTGAATGTGTTCCAAACTAGATGCCAAAAGAATTTCATATATCTACTTGCCTCGTAGCTCCAAGACCAATGTTATGAGGAAATATTGTAGCATTATAGACATTATTGTGTCCATGAACAGCATCAATACCATAGATCATTGGAATGCCCAAACGAGTGGACATAGACCCTTTCTGAAATCCGTTAATCATATTTACCCAATCCTCTGCACTAGCCTGTGGAAGTGGTGCACTTCCACCACCACTCAATACACTACCTGCAAAAAAAGCCATACGTCAGTCCACCCTCTCTTATATGAATTTATCTTTATTATCTTTGGTATCCCAGTATTTCAATATTAAAGTGTTTTTAATTGTAAATTTTCTTGGACCCATATTGGCAATACATCTTTCTGTTTCAGTTTATCTCTAATGAAGAATGGAAGAACAGACCAATTTTTACATTATAAGTAAAACAAAGTCAATTTTCAAAAAAGTGTCAGGGCAAACTTACACATGGAACAAGGTTTGAGAGAGAGAGATAGAGGGGTAATTAAGTGAAGCGAAAAGCATAGAATCATCAACTAGTAGCTCAGAAAATTTAGTGTCCAAAGTTCAATACATACTTCTGTATTAAAGTCTGTACATAAATAGGAATTCCAGTATTCATATGCACTTATAATTTGATATTACAGTTCTGCATTATATGTATATAAAGCATCAAATAGAGTGTATAAGCAAATCAAAATTCGTCCATGAAGTTAAATCATCAAGGAATTTTCTTATGAACATCAAAATCTATAACTTCCAAAAAGTTAATAAAATAATATCAATCAATTTGATATCATTACCACCAGAGGGATTTCCACAGATTTTTCACTTCCTACTGTATGGGAACAGGTACAAATGAAATGATTTAACTTCAAAAAAAAAAAAAAAAAAATTCCACCTTTATGATTCAAAGTGTATCACACATTGTAGGACCATACAAACAAACGCTAAAATTGACCCATTAAAGATACAAATTCCACAAAGCACAAAGTGCGTTCATTGAAAACTAAACATGGAATGATGCCAAATGCGCATAGAGTAGAAGCTTTGATATGATTGATTTTTAGCAATGAAGTAAGTCATGGTGTTTAATATATATGGGGAAAGAATAAAATCAAGTAACTCACAAACAAACTTGAACAATGAGTTAAAGCTCAACTATGTGTTCGAAACAAAATTAAATAAACCAACAGTGAACTTTTAATGCTCTCGGCTTGGCATTCACAGCCATATTCCCACATTTTTTTCACTTCCAACTGTATGAGGACAAGAACAAATGAAATGATTAACTTCAAATCAAACAAACAAAAAAATGCCACCTTTATGATTCCAAGTGTAACACACAATGTAGGACCATAGAAACAAACACTAAAATTAACCCATTAAAGATTCAAATTCCACAAATCACAAAGTGGGTTCATCGAAAACTATACATGGATTGATACCAAATGCACATAAAATAGAAACATTGATATAAGTGAATTTTACCAATGAAGTAAGTCTTCATAACCTCAGCATTGGCCACACTCCTATCAATTTGAACCATCTGACCAATCTTCTCCTCCAGATTCATTCGACCCAGCAGGTCCTGTACCCGAACCGCCACGGGTTGGTTCGGGTCTTTGTACTTGATGGACTCAGTCTCTGCCATTGCAGCACTCCACCACCACCACCACATGCACACAACCCCCACTACTTGGACCAATATCCTAACCATCTTCTTTCTTCTTTCACTTGCTACCCCACACTAAAACAAAGAAGACCCAGTTACTTAAACTGTGAAAAAATGACCCCCAAATAAAAAAAATTCATACCTTTTTGTTTCTGTTTGGTTGCTAAGAAAATTTTGGGAAAAAGAAAGGAATTTTAAAACTTAAATACTTGTCTATAAAGGATTCTTTTTTATTTCTTTTCCTGGGTGCTATCCAAAGTCTCATAAAATAAGAAAAGCATCACACAGCTCAAAAGCACAAGATTCAGATTCACCATTTCCCTTAATTTGCTTTTGCTAACCTTTTTCTAAAAGCTTTCTCAGAGCCAAACGTACACCGTAGAAAACAGTCTCAGAAAGACCTACCAATTTTCAATCCCTGCTGCCGAGAGGTGAAGGCGGCATTAAAGACGAGAAGTGATAAGAGTTAAAAAGAGTAGAAGTCGGTTTCACTGTCACAACCTCCATAGTTCTCCACGTCGGTCTCCCCATATATGTGACGTGGGAGTGGGCCAAACGTGTGTTTTAGTCGTGCGGTCACTCACGGGTCGTGCTTCATAGTCAAAGTCCTTTTCAATTTTTTTTTGGCTGAGCATGGTCAAGAATCTTATGTGTTTATTTGATGATGATTGCTAGTTTTATTACAAAGCAAATTAAAATAATAGCTTTTTTTTTTTTATTATGAAGGTAAAATTTGAATTCTTAATCACATATTTAATTATAAGAACAAATTAGAAATTAATATTATAACCTTGGATAGGTTTGGTCGGATTTGGGTCCAACTAATGAAAAGGGTAACATTTACTAGCCTCATCTTACTAGCCTCATCACTAGCGCTTTGCATGTGTGATGAGGTTTTTTTTTTTTTTTTAGTGGTCCTATTTTGTAGAAAAAAAATTATGTTTTTTTTTATATATATATTTAAGTTTAATAATAACGTTTTTACTTAGGTTTATAATTGACATTATTTTGTTATACGCTAAAACAAATTATGTCAACAACTGGGGGAGAGCAGTGAAAAATATTGTCTTCCTGTACTTTTTTTTTTACTGAAGTAAACCTAATACTTTGTTTATTTCCATGTTTGTCCTGTCTTTGATAAAACTAATTAAAAACCCACCCATAGCTTCTGTCGCACACAACTACAAATTTCTGTACCACTTCAACCAATACCGAAGACATCGCCAAACTCCTAACCCTCAAATATTTCTTCTCTCTGCTGATTAATTAAATAGTGTTTGATTGATAGCCTAAATTATACACTTACTACTCAAATTGGTTGGGCATAAATAATGGTCAGCTCGTATCAACTTTACATGGTTTAGTACCAATGATAATGAACTGAAGCACTCTTTCGACTTTCAACTCTCAACCACTTTCTCAGGAATCTAAGAAATCGCATTAAAAAAATAACCCAACCCTTGGGCCTGGAAATAAAGCCCGATGGGCCTAGTTAATTGTTTGACCCTTCCCGATCCAATACATCATTATACCTTCTGATAAATGATAAATCTCTTTTTTTTTAGTGGATTATTTAGGAGATATGAATATTTCACTTTAAAGGTGGTCCAAGATCAATGAAAGTAGTGAATTACTCAAATTTATGAGAAAGTTTTCAACATATGACGTCTGCTTCTGATGATAGCTCTTTTATCATCAGACCAAGACACTAATTAGTTTTTGGTGTAGGCGGGGATTAAACCCTAAATCTCTTATACAACCATTAGAGATTTTACCAGTTGAGTTAACTGGAACTTACATGAATTACTCAAATTTAAGTTGTGCTAGATACTAGACATACACAGTCATGCGAAAATAGCTGAATAATACTTTTTTATAAACTATATTGTAATCTATTATTGTTTCGAAAATATGTAAGGATCTATCACTTTTTGGGTACTTGAATTTGGTGAAATCGAGTTTTCTATGGTACTTGAGTTCTATAACTCGAGTACTATGGAAAAAATCTTGAAAATTTTTTATGGTAGAACTCGAGTACTATAAAAATTTTCAAAATTTTTCAGGGTATATTTTTTCAAAAAACTCAAGGTTTTGGAACTCAAGTTTCACGACAAACTCAAGTTTCACAAATTCAAGCTTTAAAAATGTGGTAGATCCTTATATATTTTCAAAATAGTGGTTTGCTAATTTTTTTGCTAATAGTGGGCCATTTTCATCGTTAATGTTATCTATACTATTATTTAAAAGGTTTTTCCTGTTTAGATTCCTCATTTTTTTAGTTAAAAAATGCCCCTATACTCCTGAGTCCAAATCTTCTGTCCCAACTTTCCTGCTCCACTCCATGCTCCACAAATTAAAACTTGCCGCGTGTCTACTTATTTCATTAATGCTAATTTCTTGCCTTTTTCCTATTTTATTTTGCAAAAATAAATTATAAAAACAAAAAACGCTACAAATCAGATCTCTACCGACCACCACCACTAGCCCACTGTGACCACCACCTTTGTTGGTGCCGCTACAAAGTGTCAACAGTCATCCTCCATCCTGCCGACACTATGCTAGTGAGTGACTACCGCTTGTCCACACTATGCCAACCAGTAAAAACCCAATAAGTCAGATCTCCATTGGCCATCACCACTAGCCCACCACCACCACCTTTGCTAGCACCACTACAGAGGCCATCCACCACCGCCTGTCACACTACGCTGGCCAGTAACCAAAAATAAATATTTTATTAAAAAAAAAAAACCATCAATGCTACATTATGATTTCGATTCTTTATTGGGTTGCAAGCGATGCACTTATACGAAATGATAAGGAAAAAATATATCACCTAGTGCCCATTATCTACATGGCAGATTTATGAAAAACAAAAAATAATGGGCACTCTGTTTATTGGCTCATCGTTTAGTTTTTGATGTCTTTAAAATCAAGCTTGGAACAATCACAATGAAATGGCAATGTGGCATTCATGGTGTGCTAGTGGTGATGTCTAGGCGAGATCTGACTGGCGGTGGAAAATGTTCGTTGAAACTTTGTAGCGGCACCGGCGTAGATGGTGGTCGCAGTGGGTTAGTGGTGGTGGCTGGTGGAGATCTGATTTGTAGTGTTTTTTGTTTTTATAATTTATTTTTGCAAAATAATAGGAAAAAGGCAAGAAATTAGCATTAATGAAATAAGTAGACATGTGGTAAGTTTTAATTTGTTGAGCATGGAGTGGAGCAGGAAAGTTGGGACAGAAGATTTGGACTTCTATTCCTTTATGTTTAAATAGAGACAAAACTAAAAGATAATCCAGTAAAAATGCAACTCTAACTACCACTAAAATATTGTCTAAAAATAAGACCACTCTCTTATTAATTTTCAAATTGATTTATTCACTTATAAATTAGATTTTCAAAATAAAACTNTCTCTCTCTCTCTCTCTCTCTCTCTATATATATATATATATATATATCAAAAGGTCCGGATGAATGAGAAAAGAAAAGAAAAGAGTAATGCTTTAATAAGCCAACCTTAAACTTAAATGAAATATGAGTTTTAATTAGTTCAATTGGTAAAAAAATAATTTGTCAATATATGGTTCAAACTCCACCTTAACATTTTTTTCTTGTCATAAGAAAATACTTTTATTTTCCAAGTAATGCTAATGGCAACATTTTATATAATTTATTTTTTACAATTGTTAATAAGAGAGAGAGAGAGAGAGAGAGAGAGAGAGAGAGAGAGAGAGAGAGGTTTAAGAATTTTAAAATGGGTTTGAGTTGGATAGGAATTTTTCCAAGGTCGCACACTTTTTCACACATTTTGGCACAACATGCAAATTTGTCAATGTATGATTAAATTATATCACTCACATATGAAAACCACCACTGTTATTTGTGAAAAAATAATCCAATTATCATTTGACATGTGTATTAGTTGTGACAAAGTGTGTGCAAGAGCGTATGCACTTTAACACAACTTGCATATTAGTTAATGTGTGATTAAATTATATCACTCACATATATAAACCACTACTGGTATTTGAGAAAATTAATCCAATTATTAGTTGACATGTTTATTATTGTTTGAAAAGAGTTTGTATTTTATACCTCATATATTCATATCCAATCTGATTATGCAATTAAAATTAATAAAATACTCCCTTTTGATTATTTAATTTTCACCAAAAAAAAAAAAAAAAAGAAGTAGGGTTTCTACCACAAAAATACATGTGCTACTCTTTTTCTCTTAAAAATTTTGTAAAAAAAAACAATGGATTGGCAAAGGACAAAATATATAAATGCTTTATATTCCTTCACTCTTGTGTTTTTTTTTTTACTAAAGAATGTCTCTTATGACTCTCTCAAAATATGTAAATTAGTAAATGTAATACTCACATATGTGTAGAACCCACACATACTGTGAGTCCCACGTACTATGAAAGAGATGTCTTATAAAATCACCTTATAATATAATTTTTCATTTTCATGAGGGATAATTGGATAAGTTGTGCTTTGCCAAATTGTGTATAATAGTTTTATTTATTTATTTTTTTGTTTCAGTTAGAATTCGAGGCTTGGCACACCATTTTTTTTTTAATAGGAAACTTGAAACGTTGAAGTTGCCAAAGAAGTTTTTTGGTCTAAAAAGTAGAAAACTGTTCTTAAAATTGAAGTTACTAATAAAACTTACCCTAAGCCTTTTTATATCTTTGTTTCCTATACCACCCATTGGACACTACCTATGGTAAGACAAATGAATAAATTTAGGATACATTTGGTTTTATATATATATATATATATTTTTTATTATTATTATTATTATTTTTTTTTTTTGAGAACAAGGTAAGGAAAGTTTTATTAAAAAATTAAGACAAATCGGATTGGAACACACACATATATGTATGTATATATATATATATATATATGATGACTTTTGTTTTTAGGGAATATTAGGATGAATCTGGGATGAAATTTCTAAATTGTAATGGGTTTGGTACGTAAAATGAGAGCCTTTGAGTTTGCTAACATATAGTTAATTCTTTCTTAAACCACTCACTATCATTCTTAACTTATTAAAAGAGGTTCTATACATTTTTTTTTTAAATTTTTTATAATAGGTTTTATTAATGTTCCACTTTTTCAAAATAATAATTAATAAAAAAAAACTTAAATAAGTCAGAATCTACCAGGCCGATACTAAAATAGCAACAACTAAACAATAATAGCTTAGCAAAAATACATATCTTGTGTGGACGAGGATCCCTAATCTCATTTAAGTAGGTTGCTAAGATGATTTCTAAGGATGCACCTCAGACCTTGGGATGAGCACTGGACAACCACAAGATGAACACTCGTTGACCTTGGGACAAGCAGTAACCATAGGAGGCTCATAAAACTAAAATATCATAGAGGAAGAAAGTAGATTTGGCACGAGTTACAAGGATGGTGAAAGGGAAAGGGTGTGGAAGGTATCCCCTCCACATTAAATGCAAGACAACTACTCATCTAGCCGCATTAATGAGAAAATGACCATAAACAATGATGGCACAACTCAAATTGTAAGGCAAAAGCTTACTAATATGTTCTGGATGAGACAGAAGTGTTAGGAATGGAATCTCAGCCCTCCAAGTGTAGGATTAAGATAATCTATATGTAAATATAAAAGGTGTAGGGCCTTTTTTTACCGAGTTGGGCTAGGCTGCTCCTTTATGGTTGTAGGCCTAAGTGTTCTAGGTTGCGGGAGTCGAGATTGGTCCAATTGGAACTCAACTTGGTCGGCTTGTGCACAAGCTAGGCCTCGTCTGCCAGGGAGCGCTTGCGGCAGGCAGTGCTGTTTCAGAGAAGCTATCGGTGCATGCACTAACACTTGCTCTTTTCGCTCCTTTCTAGTCTTTTCTTCGTGATTTTTACAACGGTAGTTTTTTGTATTATGCTCCTCTGTTTTTCTAAATATGTTACAGAGTCTTTCCTTTATGTTGTGTTGTATTGCCCTTTTGTCATTGTTGTTCCAGTACACGGCAGAGGCTTCCTTTTTATAATGCCTGCCGTGACCAGATTTTACTATTCTACCCCCTAACCACCTTTGTCTGGTGTGGGCGTACTTGCCGACCATCACTGTTCTGTCAACGAGTTCCCCTGTTACAGACAAAGACAACTATTTTGTCTGTTAGTCTGCCGTGGCACCTCTTCCTGCCGCGGTGATGTTTCTCTCTCTATCCCTCATGGCATGCACCTATTGGTTCCAACTCAGCCTTACCTCTTTTGGGTGGTATGTCATCCCAGGAGGACGTATCCCCCAAAAGAGCTTGAGCAGGAACCTCAAGATAGGTCTCCCCCTTCTCCCCACCTCTAAACCATGCCCTCTTACCTCTGACCCACGACCCCACCACGTCCTGTATTGGCTGGGTACAGGCTAGTGGTGCCTAGGCCTTGCGCATGCATATCTCTGAAATCTGCCTGCTGTTCATGCATTTGCCGTGGACTAGAGACTTTGCTTGTATTGCCTGCCGTCCGTTTCTGGATTCCCACGAGCTACTACTCTGATTTCTCGCTCCCATAGGGTCTGGGCTTTACCGAGTACTGGGCTTTGTATTCTCTTCAACCTAATTCTTTAATTGCCTTGGCTTCCCACCTTGTTACTCGGCTTTTCCTGTCGCGGCGATTTGTTCCTACTGGGCCTCTTTTCAAGCCAGCCGTTCCTTTCTTTCCCCTAGTGGCTTAATATGGCCACTGGTGTTCTCGCTTGGGGGCTCTAGTGTCCCTTTCTTTTCACTTGGGCCTATCCGGCCCAATTACTTCCTTTGGACTTCCTTGGTCCATTTACTAACTTCGCATCCTATGGGCATTTACTAACTTCGCATCCTATGGGCATTTACTAACTCAATTGGGCTTCCCTGGCCCAATTTCCTCATTCTTGTTCTTGGGGTTCATGGGTTCGCCATTATCCCCTACTTTCTTTGTTTACATTACTTTGGGTCTGTCGCAGCCTATTCTCACTTTTCCATACCACATAGTGCCCATGGGTGCTTTTTTCTCTCTTTCCGGGCCTTTTAGGCCCACTTACTTCTTCAAGACCCATTTATTTATATTAAGGGCCTGTGATTCATTATTCCTGCCACTTGAGCCTAATGGTTTTTCTTAGCCTGCCGCTTATCTGCTGCCTATATTTCTGAGTTGGGCTGCCTTCTGCCTATTTCAAAAATGACCCTCAACATTTAGCCCCTTGAACATATGGAGCGTTTCTGCGGTCCGTATGTGAATAAAAGACCTTTCTGTCCCCCTTTTTTTATTTCTCTTCTTTCTTTTCCTTCGCGGGCTTTTTTTTTTTTTTTTTTACTGTGGGCCCCTTCATATATACATATATTTCTTTTCCTGCCATGAACAGTGGTGACTCTTCAATTTTCCCAGAATGACAGTTATCCTAAGACATAACTGCCGCTTCATTAATTTCATTCTTCTTCCGATGGCTGACCAGTCGCCTTCCTTCAGGCCGGTATTAATGACTCAGGTATTTAAGAAGAGAGTCTCTTCGAAAATCAAACACAAATACCTTCTTTTCCAAAACATTGTGTCCGTCCCTCTTCCTTTACCGTCTTCTCTTCTTCGCACACCCATACCTCTTTTACTTCGCTCGAACCATCGCACAATGGCGCCGGTGAAAAGTCAGAGTTCTTCTTGCCACAAAGGGAAAGAGAAAGTTCTCGATCCTCCCGCCAGACAAGAAATGGGTGAGGAGGCCATGTACTCCGAATCTGATCATTTCGATGAAGAAGACGCGCCGTGCGACCCAGACAGCAATTGCACCCCTTTGATCGATCCCTCATATAACGCCTATCCACACTTCCCCGAGGTTTCTGGCGATTATGTGCCGTCGCTGCTAGCCCGCGTGTGGCTCATCATGTGTAGACAGAACCCCAATATTTCTTGGGCTCCGATGTCTTCTTCCATTTCCGATTTGGTCATCCGTTAGGGAGGCTCTCTTCTCGTGCCGATTCATTTCGAGTTTGGGTCAGGCACGGCCTTGGGTTGGAAGGAGTGGGTTGACCGAGAACTATCCAATACGGCTTTTATGGGTTTGCTACAGCGGGCCGGCATTCTGAAGGCCATCGTTTTATCCCGGAGTCTTTCTAATTTTCGAGACCTTTATAACCTTCGTCACTTGGTCCGCCGATGGTGCGCCACCACCCATACATTCTTCTTTTCCTACTACGAACTGACCGTGACTCTTGAAGATATGGCCAACCAACTACTCCTGCCGATCCTTGGTGATACGGATCCTGACACTATAGAGCTTTCTTCGGAGGAAGAAGCCATTGAGGCTGAGTTGAGAATGAGGATGGCTGGGAATGCCAAATTATCATACTGGGTCAGTTCTTCCTCTAAGTTTTCTGCCGCCGCCCACTGTGCAGCCTTTGTTGCCTTTTGGCTTTGCAAGTTCGTTTTTAGTTTGCACCCCCATTACGCCGTCAAGCCTTTGTATTTTCGTTTGGCTATTAAAATAGCCACTGGAGTGAGTCTGCCGCTAGCCCCCATGTTCTTGGGGCATTTGTATGTTCAACTGGACATCCTGCAGAGTGATGA
This sequence comes from Quercus suber, assembly GCF_002906115.3. Classification (NCBI taxonomy): domain Eukaryota; kingdom Viridiplantae; phylum Streptophyta; class Magnoliopsida; order Fagales; family Fagaceae; genus Quercus; species Quercus suber. The sequence continues at coordinate 82,073 of NW_027070186.1, forward strand.
GAGCTAGGCGAGCTCTTGCCGCATTGTCACTTCCTCTGTTCATAGTACCATCCTGCAGCAATTGTTGTTCGAGCGCAGTGCCCAATACGTGAAATGTAGGCCCGTTCGTTTCGCGAAGGAGAAGTACCAATTATGTCCGCAAGTGATCACTAACTTCTGCGGCAGGTTTGAATCCGATTTCCCTTTGGCTTTTCATTGGTCTAGTCTAAAGCCCCTCGATCACTTAGTCATTAAGTCTTTTGATAGTGGTATTGATTTTTCTTGGAGAGCTTATAGAAACTTAGGTAAGGGTTATACATGTGTTGATTCTGCCATGGGTTCGTTCACTGATACTGTTGGGACCACCACCCCTTTGGCTGGTTTTGATGAGTTGGGGATCACTTATTTGGCAGCTACCAATGCTGGGTGGCTACCATACTTGGTCGATGAGGGTATTAGATTTGTTCACTACCCTGCCAACTGAGTGAGGAGGCAGTTTAGGCTGGACCAGGATATCCCTGATGACCTTTCTTATCTCATGGAATCCCTTACTTCAGTTCGGCCTTTCCTGCGGTAGACTACTTTTGACTTTTGGAGAGAGCGCTTTAGCGTGGTTACCGTTCCTGGCTCACTGAGAGAGGGATTTTGCACTCTTGCCATGCATGGCTATTAGCAGGCAGTGATGACCTTGTTTGGGCAAGAGTTGGTAGGTAGTCCTGGTTTTTCCCCCATCCTTCCTAACGGACTAAGCATGCTTGTCTCTTCCAACCCTAAGTTGCTTCTGCCTTCCAGATCAATTTTAGCTTATGCCAGGAAACAGAGTCGTTCTGCCATCTTTGAGTGGGACGATGAGAAGAAAGGATGGTGTTGGCTCTCGAATGATTTTCCCTCTGGTTGGGAGAAGAAAGTTAAAGTAACCAATATTCCAACGGCAACCAAGAAGACTCCTGCCAAGCACAAGTCCGCAAGCAAGCCCAAGTCTATTGCTGCGCAGCCAGCCACAGGTGCTCCCCCTTCTAGCAGGACACGGGGCAGCAAGAGGAAAACAACTCCCCATCCTATGTCTACCTCTGAGCGAAGGGTACGTTATGTTAGAAAAATTTTTCATTGTCTTCTGTGTTTTGACTTTAACTGATGACCCATGCCGTGCCTACCGTTTTCTTTCTTTAACACTGCCTCTTGTCCCCCATTTTCTTTGTAGTCTAAGCATAAAAAGGATATGTCGGCCACTCATCCCATCGAGCTTGACGAGCCTGTATTTGAGGTAATTTCCACTATCTTCCTTTCTCTTTTTTTTTTTCTTATACACACATTTCACCTGCCACGTGTTCTTCACTTGTCTTGATCAGCCTTAGGTTCTTTTATTTTTTACCATTTGTGTATATATATGCATTTCCTTTTCCTTTTGTCTTCCAGGATCATCCTGAGCCCCTTTCCATTTATCATCCCCCAACCAAGGAGATGCCTGCCTCCATGGGCACACTCGTGGTGGGTTCTTTTGATGGGGCTGGTGAAGCTTTCCAGACGTCCATTACTTCTGCTGCCACACATGGGATTCCTGCGGAGGTTCCTAGCCCTTCCACTAGATCGGTACCCAAAGAAGAGGGTACTCACACTGAGGGGGTTAGAGAAGCCACTCCATTTCCGGTCAAGATGCTTACTCCAAAGGAAGCTGTTCCTCCCGCCATAACTCAGATTGAGGCTGTTCCACCCATTAGTCCTCTTGTAATTTCTACCAGTGACCCTTTTGCGACTCTGTTTCAGTCTGCGAAGGACGGTTCTTCCCTGGTGGTTACTCCTTCTTCTATTCCTAGTTCGGCCACTTGCGGGCTCGATGTTGATTTGTCTTCCGAGGAGTCTGAGGATATTCTTGAGGATCTTGGCAATGAGCCCGTCCTGCCGAGGAGGATTTTTTAGTCCGAGGAAGAAGAGGGTGCTCCACCCGAGGCTGGGTTCACGGGTATTTCCTTTCCCCCTCTAAGTCCACTTTTCCTTCTTTATTCTTGCCGGGCTCACTCTTCTCTTTTTTTTTTTTTTTTT
>NW_027070186.1:85877-101927 GCF_002906115.3 Quercus suber
GGGGGGGGGGGGAATGCATGAGAGTGATAAAATCATTATTTTTTTTTTTATGAGAATTTTATTGATATATAAGTATATATAGCTGTAAAATAAAGTTAATGTCAGTTAGTATAATCTATACATTTACTGTCATAGACTTAGAGTTAAGTCATTTCTTAAACCCATTGTTAAATAACAGAAGACAAAAATAAAATTAAGAAAAGAAGAAGAAAACAAAAACAAACAGTAGACCAAAAAAGAAGAAAGAAACAAAGAGCATAGTTAGGAATTCCATTCTGTTCGGCCCAAAATGGCTAGAATTTTTCATTCCAATTAATTAACCGGTATGAACCACTCTTATATCTCACTTCGTTCTAAATTCTGGCCCATTCTGCTCCATTCCACTTGTTTCAGTCCATTCTACTAAATTCCACATGGTATGGTGATAGTCGGTATATAAATGAATTATTAATTTTTTCCAAAGTCTCACATATGATATCTTATTATTATTTTCCATAATAATGTGTTTTTCTTATTTACTTTACTCACATATGAAATGTTTTTTTTTTCTTCATTAATATATTATTTTCTTTACTTATTTATGACATGTTATATATTTATATTATGTAATGGTGATATTAATAATATGCATTAATTGATTTTTCAATTAATAATTTGGTATTGTATAATATCATATGATCGATGTAGACTTAGGCATATAAAATTTTCAATATATATATATATATAAAATATGGTGTAGCTTTATGCAATGTTATATTACCTAATATTTTTTAATTGGATGCAAATTTTAGCAAATTTACCGTTATATTACATTATTTTCGTATGTTCTCCATGCTTGCAAAATTTCAAGATTATCAAATATCAATAGTGATGTCTTCAATCAATTGTTTAAATTCAAGTTTTGGTAGTTTAAAATAATGCATCAAAGATGAGTTTTTTGATCAAATGATAAATGACATCCGATTGACATGAAAATTGGCATGCATGGTAAAAACATATAGAATAGGTAATCCAACGGTGAGATTTTCAAAATATAAATTCAATAACAAGTTATTGGATAGTGTAATATAGCTTAGAGTTATATTTAATGTAACTTGAACCCAAATTATATATAGCTTTAGCAATAACCCTGAAAATGGTATGCAAAAATAGGCTGATACTAAAATGTTTCATTCCAGTGGACAAATTGAAATGGGGTTTGAAACAGTATTTAGAACATGTCAAAGAGGCAGGGAGCAATAGAGATAAGAAGAAGAAAAAAAATGTCATTACGATGATGGTGAGTTCAACGTCTAAGTCTCACAACATTCTCACCAACGATGGTTGAAACTTCAACAATGCGGACTAGGTGTTGCAAGTACCAAAATTTTTAACCAAAAAAAAAAAAAAAAAACTCATTTGAATTTGTACCAGTCCAAAACGAGTTTATTGCCAAAAAACATAGAAATTTGCCAAAATGATCTAGTAGAGTTCAATATTTAGGATGGTACAAATTAGCTTTGTTATGTATCATTTCAGGTATCAATCAAGGAAGTCGATACCGTACCGGTACGTACCGTACCGGTTGCATACCGGTATCGAAACATTAACGTTTTGTACTGGTTTAAATACCGGCCATACCGGCCAATTTCGGGTAATACCGGCCGGTACCGGGCATACCGGTCAGTACAGAAAAAAAAAATTTTTAATTTTATTTTTTTTTAAGTTTTGTAATTTTTTAATTTTTATTAGGGTAGAATGATAACTTATTTGCATTAGTTTATTAGTATTATTTGTTTTCTTAGTATGCAATGGTAATTTTTAAGCTTTCTATTTTTTATATTGTGTTTTTTTTTTTTCTTTTAATTGATACTAAAGTCTAAAATTATGAATAATTAGTTTTGAATTGAGGAAATATTTTATGGTAAACTTTTATATTTATTATAATACACACACACACACACACACACACACACATATATATATATATATATATTTAAAAATATAAAAAATAGCGGTAAACCCGAAACGATACACCGGTATTGACCGGTATCCGAAATATATCGTACCGCTGAACAAACTGGTACAGCCTCCAGTACGGTATTGACTCCCCTGATATCAATACGAAAAATTCCAGTTATACCAGCCTCTACAGTATGAATTTGAATTCCTTACTTTAATTTGAATGAGTAGATTAAAATAATGGTAAAAAATAATGCCTCAAGTAAAGAGTACAAGTTGTAGTAGGATCTTTTTCATTTGAAATAGATTCATTTTATGGTTTAGATTATAGAGATATTATTCCTACAAATTTTAAGAAACATTCATTCAATGTCATGTTATTTAAAATTTTAAATAAAGTGACGATGCATTGTTGGATTTAAGAAATAAAATCTTAATCGTGAAATGGAGAGGATCCTATTCATACAAGTCGAAGTCTTATTTATAGGTAGTAGTAAAGAGTTTATTGTTTTTGTCTATGGAGAAATGATAAAAACTCTTACAAATAACATGGACTAAGTTTCTTTGTAGAGTAATTTGATTTTTGTTGTTGTTGTTGTTGTTGTTGTTGCAATTGAAAGACACTCATATAAGAGAGAGAGAGAGAGAGAGAGAGAGAGAGAGAGAGAGAGAGAGAGAGAGAGCATAATCATTTGGGAGATAGCACAAAGAGAAGAAAGACACACATATAAGAGAGAGAGAGAGAGAGAGAGAGAGAGAGAGAGAGAGAGAGAGAGAGAGAGCATAATCATTTGGGAGATAGCACAAAGAGATCTCTTTGTTGAGTGTTGAGTTTTTGTAGAGTGCAAAAATGAAGAAAAATTTATGAGAGCTTGTTTATTGTGTTAGAAGAAGATTACCATTTGATGTTTTATATAGGGTCCTAGACTTGAGCTAAGAATGTGCGGGAGAGCAAATAAAAATAAGAGTTTTTTCCTTGGCTGAGAGACACATAAGGATCACAAATTGAGTTTTTTTTCCTGGAATGAATTTAATTTTTTGGATTCTATTACTAGAGAACGTTCAAGTATTTAGAGTAGAGATCCCACTTCGAAGTTGATATTCTTGTATTTATTGTGAAACTCGGCTTTTGACTCCAACTTAAGAATACATTTTAATTAATTTGTTCATAATGGATTTGTTCGGAGCTGATTCCATACTTAATCCCTTCAGGTGAAAGGATTTCTCACGCAAATTTTGGTGTTTATTTTGTGAGTGGTTTATTTGCTTTGTAGGTAAATTGCATTTTTACCGTGGAAATTTTGTTAGAGTATTTTTGAAACTCTTTATTATATATTTTTAATCCACATTAGACTTAGGTTGCATGAACATAATTTTCAAAAGCCACCTTAAAAGATTGGAAGAATTGGAGTGTTTAGAGAGGATTGTTGCTGTAAGGACACGTTTTGCGGTTCAAACCCAAGATATGTGGGATATTGACGCAGTGAAACTAGTACAATAGATTTGTAGAGAGTAGGTCAAATAACTAGACCCTAACAAATTTAAAATGGCTAGTATGGATTTAAAAGATAATCAAGCAGGAACAAGGCACATAAGACTGAATGAATTCACTGTCCGAGGAGGCAAATCTTAGTATAAATCAATAGAACTGATTACAAATGCAACTTTGATTGCTACGGTATTCTTTCTCTATTCCCCCCCCCCCCTCTCATGGAAGGTCTCTCACATTATATAGCTCCGTTTGGACCATCTTGATCCTAGACTTGTCGATTATTTGAGCCTTCGCTTGAGTGTCTGTCCCATCAAACACATTCTTTGGCTTTTTGTGAGTCGTGGTAGTCAATACAGCACTGTTCGGGAGTCTTCTCCACATAAATGTGATAAGAAAAGTGGCTGCAGTGCATTTAATGCAGTAGCAGCAGCTTTTCCTTATACATTTCTGAGTTCTCATCACTCTTATACGTGTGTGATGCACGTCTTTATCGCTGGAGCCTCCTGGAAAGTCACTTTGATTGTTGGGATACAGATTTGAGCTGTATTCATCATATTCGAGAAGGAATTCCTCCTTGAACGACCACCCTTCATTTGTTCCTTACGTATGAGACTTTAAAATTAAAACCCCTCATAACTATTTGTCTATTCTTGGACCATTTAATGTCTTTAGACCAAACCCAAGGCCCAATATATGATTCTGGGCTCTTATCCCTACAGTTGCTATCAAGCTTGATATGTTAAGAGACAAATGAAGTGATCAATAAATGTAAATGTAACAACAACAAAGTTTTAGTCTCTTAACTTTGGATCCTCAACATGGAATAGTATTTAATAAGGAAAACAAATTTCATAAAAAGTGATGATAATTAAAAAAATTAATAAGTATTGAATATGATCCTAACTTCAAAATAGTTATATATATACACACACACCCAAAATGACAATAAAGGTACTATTAATTTTATTATAAATTACAACAAAGTTTAATTGATGTGGTAATTTTTTTAAATGATTTAATTAATATTTACAAATATTTATAACCATATCTTGATTTCAAATATTTAGTATTATCTAAAAATTAATGCGATAATTAGTTTAACTGATGCCCAATTAACAACTTAGTGAACATACTAAACAAAATTTTTAATACGCAAATAGGACAGAAATGGGTGACAAGAAAATCACATATTTAGAAACTTTAGTAAGATACAATCATGCCTCTTTCTTTATTGAAAAAAAAAAAAAAAAAAGGCCTTCCTATAATGGTAATTTAGGTTTGCACTGATGGTTCAGTTGTAAGGCCAAATCCAAATGGGAAGAGTGGATCATAGTTTGGATCCCCAATATTCATTGGGAGTTGATCAACTCGTCTAAACCAAGTTCTAGCCAACTTGCCAGTGAATCCATAATCACCAAAAAGAACCTCAGCCACACCTTTGCCTTCAGTACCTGGGAGCCATGCAGCCACAAGACCATCCATTGATTCAACATATGGTTCAAGCACAAGGGGACGCCCGGAGATGACAACTACAACACACTTGATATTGCTGCATGTATTGTTGATTATACTTGGTCCGGGATCTGGGAGTGTGAGGTCCATATTATCACCATTAGTCTCTGCATATGGTTTCTCACCTACTACCACAATGGCATATGAGAAGGAACTGAACCTCACTGTGGCAGGGTCTGGGTTCTCAATGAATTCCACCTGGGTGCTTGGGTCAACAGTTTCTTGAATGCCTTTGAGGATGGTGGTTCCTGTCATAAAAAAAGTAGTTCTTTCAAAGAGATAGATTGCTGAATTATTGGAGGATAACCAAATGTAATTGCAAAGGGATACAATTTGGAAAACTTGAAAATCATCCATATTTTTATTAATGGCACTTAAAGTGAGCACTTTTTCTTTTATGGTGAACAATGAAAGCACCCCCAGAAGAACCAACTAGTTCCCACTTAATGGCAAGTTCATAACTAAATCAAACACCTACTACCAAGTGATAGACAGTAAATTGAAGTTATATAGAGGGTTTAAAAAAAAAAAATCACTAAATAAAAAACAGTAACTATCAAAAGGTTCATCACCAACATAAATCATATCAAACAATTTCTTGAATCTTTTCCCAACAAATGTATGACAAACACAAAGCAGTAAGGCATGCACATGCAGCCCAACTCTATCTACTAATTATTGGTATATATCAGTACCATTATATACACAAAATACCCATATTATACATAGAAAATAATGTCATCATATCTCAGTAAATTCACTCGGAAACAAATCATGCAATGCATACCCTAACCATAACATCATAAGCTACCATGAACATATTCCAAAAAGCGATAATTATTTGCATAATCATGAAAGATACTTAAAAATAGACGAAAATTGATTGACGTATATATAAATCACACAAATACAATCACGGTACAACTCAAATAGAGACAACACACACACCACATAGATACAAGCCCTATTAACTCAAATTGAGAACCAGAACACACACAACAAATAATTCCTATTAATCTCTTCTGAAGCAAAACACACACACCTCAAGATGCAAAAATGATTTTCTCCAACCTTAAATCTTGCAAATTGGCCAAGTTTAACGAATCATTCGCAATCTGTGTTGGAAATTTACTCTAAGATTTCAATTTATTGGCCACAAGGTCAATTTTCATATGATGGAAATTTAGTTATTTTAATTCTTTTAACTTTTAAGTCGACTTTATTCAGTGAGTAGACCTGGAATTCATGTATTGTTCACGTGGGCAATTTTCCGTCCAAGATAAACCTCAATTTAGAATGGACATTACAACAATTCTCAAATGATGGGATTAATTGGGAGAATTGAACATTTGGGTCAGGGACATTATAATCCATATGAAAGGTTAGGGTGAAAAGTAAAATTTGCTCCCTTTTTTTTATATTTCTCCATATGAACTTAGCTACAAACACAAAGTCACCGAGCACACATCTAAGACCACATGGGTATAGTTCGTATAACCCTTTTTTTTTTTTTTTGGGTGGGGAAAATAGTTCATATGGCTTATAATTTGCACACAAACCTAATTGAAAAGAATATATATAGTAAGAAATTAGACCATTGGTGAAAAAAAAAAATTTGTATAGCATTGGTAGTATATATGTACCAATTGTTAGGTCATTGCCACTGAGTCCTTGCCATTCGATTGTCCATCCACCGCATTGATAGCCCAAGTTGTCTGCATGAGTTCCAACAACAAGAATCTTTGGCTGTTCCTTGATGAGGGGCAAAAAACCCCCAGCATATGTAGGCTTTCCATTTTTTAATAAAACAAGTGATTTCCTCACAGCTTCCCTAGCAATATCTCTATTTTCCTAATGAACCCATGGAATGTGATCAAGAGTTGGCCAATACAAAATATAACAAGACATTTCTGTCAAAACTATAGACTATACGAATTAGATAGTGAATTATAACTAAGAGTTTGTATCTCAATTAGTTAGCATTTTTTTTTTCAATAAAGATATTCAGGGTTCAAATTTCCTCTCTCCAACAATCAAATTATAAAAAGCAAAAACAAAAAATAATGAATTATATATTTTAATAGTTATTATATAAATAAAAAAGGAAATAAAAGCTCATGAAAAAATTAACCGAGTTAAATAAAGAAATTATAAATTATAAAGTTCACTAAAAGTTATTCATTTTTTATACTTTTTTTGCGAGGGGGGGGGGGGGGTTGTGAAACTTCATTTTTTATACTATATGTTAGCTTTTGGTTATTATGAACAAATTTCCTCATCACTAAATTTCATCACCAAAAATACATTTTGTTATAGTGTATTCCTAGCTCAAATGACACACTTTCTTAAGGTATAGGATAAGGTCAGGGTCGAAAACCCTCTAACATTAGGTATATGATTACCAAAAAAGAAAATATATGGAAAAAAAAAAAAAAAAAAGCAATTATTTTGGGATATTAAGTAGCTAACCTGGGCTCCAAGCATATCAGCTAGACTGTTATCAGCCATAGGGTTCTCAAAGAGACCCAAGGTGAACTTAACCCGCAAGATCCTACTAACGGCATCATCTATTCGGCTCATGGGAATGACATTCTTATTAACCAGATTGGTCAAGCCATCAATAAATTCTGGGTAATTGAAAGGAACCATGACCTGCAACAGATATGAAATCAGGCATCTCTCTCAACCACAGCAATTTTTAAGACAAATATCGGTATATATATGTGAAAATAAGGTTTCTAGATTTTCATGCTACTATTTAGGGACCCTAATAGATGTAAGAAGAAGGCCGCAGTGGGTTTTTGAATGATTCTAATATTCTTCTTAATTACATCAATTTGACAGTATATTCTGCTCGGGATTGGTATTTGGTGTCGCTGTTAGACATTTATCGGCACTCACAAGATAGTAAGTCCTACACGTGAGTGCCATTACATATCATATGTAACAATGACATAAAATTCATTTTTCTCTGCTCTAAAAAAAAATAAAAATAAAAAATCCTTGCAGATTCAAACAAAGCAAAAACGTGTTTTACCACTTCCCAACCATTAACGGATAAGGAAAAAGAATTCTCATTATAATAGTGCACCTAAATTTTGAAGACTCATTGTAAATATTTGCAAGACTACACAAAGGTTTCCAATGATACAGGAATAATTGTAGGCACTCAGTTTAACCCAAAAAAAAAAAAAAAATGGGTAGTCATGCACATGACTTGAAAAAAACTTTAGCTGAGTTTTGTAACTGACCATATCAATTCCAGCTAGAATTGCAGCTTGAATAGAATATGTGTAGTTTGCATGTGGTGGAGAGGTAATCCTGTCAAGTCCTTGCCGGTCTGAGATGACAAAACCCTGAAAGGTTCAACCCATAATTCAATTAGAAATATTCTCATGTATAAATTTTGTATGAGAATAGTAAAATATTACAAATTTTACTACATAAACTTTAAATACCGAAATGTCAACTTCTAACTATATACAAAACAAAAGAAAAATTAAGATATTAATTTATTATAATATTATTGAGGTGTCAATAATCTATTCATAGTCATGTCAGTTTATAAGATTTATGAATTAAAATTGACAATAATTTAATAAAAACTACTAATAATAAATTAGAAATTACCTCGAAATGGAGTCTTTTCTTAAGAAACCGAGTCACCAACCTTTCGTTTGCCTGCATCTTCACTCCGTTCACACTCGAGCTGGATACCATGATAGTAGAAACACCCTTAATGATTGAAACATAGTAAGGAGGCATGTGGATGCCGAACAATACTCGCGGGGTAACAATGGTGTCATTTTCATTAGTGCCCTTCACTGTGCCTCCATCACCTACATAGTGCTTTGCACAAGCTGCCACCTTCTTTCTGTATGCAATGCAATCATAAACATTGGTATGGATTTCACATATATTTGGCACTAGTGGCTATTGATTTCTTTTTTTTTTTTTGTAAACAAAATTTTTGAATTTACCATCTTTGAAACAAAGATCAAATAAAATAAAGTAAAGGAGACACTGATTCTTACTTTCCTTCAATATATGGATGGGAGACATAAGAATTATTAGGGAGTTCTCCTTGCAACCCTGAGATGATCTCAGTCATCATTTTGACAATCTTGGGGTCCTCACTGTAGCTCTCGTAGCATCGACCCCACCTCGGATCTCTGCAGACCTGCATTATTCAACAGAGAATATAGCATTGATGAAAACAGAATTGCTCATGTACTAAAATAAAATAAAATAAAATAAAAATTTAGCACACGAGTGATTCTAGTAAAATTATTTCATTTAGTACGTAAAGTGATCAACTTTAGTTCCTAAAAGACTTTGTTAAAAACTCATTTCTTTCTCCCTTATTTGGGTGTGCATTTGTTTCTTTATAGAGTGATGTTGTGTCAATTTTTCATTTAACGATGTGTCATGTAAGGGACTAAACCGCTCAATTTAAATTTTAAAGACAAAAATTGTCCATGTACTAAACTTCAAGGAAAGATATTATGTTTAAGAAAGTAGAAAAAAAAAAAAAAAAAGGAAAAAAGAGCGAAATTCAGTTATTAAGGTTTTCTTCTATATAGAGTCCATTTCTATGAAGAAATTTTCACTTACCGCAACACATGGAGCAAATGTATAAGGAATTCCAGTGGCTCGAACTTCACGTGCAGTTGCACTCCCGATCCTCCTTATAAGGTCAGGATCTCTACAGTAGATCACAGAATGTGCATAACAAGTTTAATTCATGCATTGTGGAGCGCCACAGAATAGTGGATTGATCTTATTATCAGTTTACATGTTGAGTACAAAACAGAAACACTGTATTTAAAAGCTAAAAGCAATGCATTTCTTATAAAGCTAAAATACTCATATTTAAAAAATAATAATAATAAAATTAACTGTGAATCTCAATCAATATAGGATACATAGCTAGCAGAATAACAATAATTAAATGAAAAATCAGTATCTGATGAGTCAGAAAGAGGTAGAGTTGTTCTAATAAGTCATCCTAAAAGAAAATTACAATTAATATTAGTCAAAAATACTATTTTGGTTCTTACATTTTGGAGTCGCAATTAATTTAATCCATGTATTTTGGTAACAGTTAATTTAACTTCTGTTATTTTTAATTTACAATCAATTTAGTCCCTATCATCAATTACTAATAGGAAATGCCTACGTGCCTAACGGATTATACTGTTGATATACTTAAAGTTTACGTGGCTTATAAAATATATATATATATATATATATATATTAATATATTTTTTAAAATATCACACCAACAATTAAATGATTAAAAAACCAAAAAATAATAATTTATCAAAATTTAAAGATAGAAAAAAATGATAAAAAATAAACTTATACTGCAATTTTTTTGTTCATTTTCTTGGCAACCAAACACACAATACATCCAAAACAAATCTCAATTCCTAATTTTATCAAATCTGCAACCACAAATCAGATAAGTTTTTAAACTACAGCCTCTACAATGCACTAACATAAAATACTCACTTAATCCAATACTTCCACAAATCAAAACCCCCAAATTATTTTTCAAAATGTCCATTATCAACACCATGAAATCATTCTCCTGGAATAAAAATAAAAAATGAAATTTAACTCAGAATTATGGACATGATTGTATATAAAAAAAAAAAAAAGAATTACAGACATGAGAAAGAGAACCAAAAACACTAGGTCTATGCGAGCAAATCAAGAGAGTTGGTTTAGATCCGGCCGTGGAGAGAGAGAGAGAGGGTCTGTGTGGTTTGGGTTTAGCAAAAAAAAAAAAAAAAAAGACGAAAGAAACCATTAGAGCTTGAGTCATTGACGTTGCTTTTATCTGATCTCGTTTTTATTTTTTTGGTTGCTTTTCTAGGTTCCTTCAAATCAAAGTCAACCTCGCTATATCGAACCTTCCTTTCTTTTCTTTCTATTCAGATTTGATTTCTCTTTTCTAACTCTCTTGCTTCTTTTTCTTTCCTCTCATGCTCATCTCTACAATGCTTTAGTTATTTATTTATTTTTAATTTTGTTTTGGTTGAAGGTTCAAAGATCGTGAGGTATAGAGAGGTTGATTGAGTTTTGATTTTTTAATCATTTATGATTGATGTGGCATTTTTAAATATTTATTTAATATTATTATATATATATATATATATATATTTTAAGCCTAATAAGCTTAAAGTTGCCAACTGTTTAATTCGTTAGCCACATAAATATTGTTCGTTAGTAAGTTAAGAGTAGGAACCAAATTGAATGCAAGTTAAAAATATCAGGGATTAAATTGATTGCTACTAAAATGTAGGAACCATATTGACTGTAATCCAAAATATAAGGTCAAAATAGTATTTTTGTCTTAATATTATACAAGTAGATTTATAATAAAATTTTGAAAAACAAGAATTAAAATACAATAAAATACACTAGCCTTAACACACACGCTCTACACATACGATGCGGCTTTTTTTTTTTTTTGAGTTTAATATCACAATTTTTTTTTTAATTTGAATTTGCATATTGTTAGTGAAGTTACACAAGAAAAGACTTTTAAAAAGCTAAAATTTAGGATTTTGAAAATGAGTAAACCAATGAGTTTAGTATGTGCTAATATTTAGAGGAAAATGTATCAAACGTGTGTGGGAGTGAGAAATGATATGTCCACAATATTTTTACAATATTTTTAGAACATATCCTAAGTGGCAGGTTATTATTGCTTGTTATTGTTGGGTTAAAAAAGTAATTTCAGTGCTAAATTCAAATTTGAACCAATAACATCTAACCACTCATGATTTGTTGTGAAAATGTTGTAAAAATATTGTGGACATAGCACTTCTTTATTTAAATAGAGAGTGTGTTCTAATGTTTAGGAAAAAAGTTTCTCTAGTAGTTTTCTGTTTTTGAATTTTGTTAAATTATAATTTTAACCCTATTTTTGATTTTTTAGGAATAAGGATTATCTAACTAGGTTAGAGGCATTTTTAGTCTTGTTTAAAGTCATAACTAACTTTTTGAATCATCTTAATATCTATACTATTTATAAAGGGATTTCCCTTTTTGGACTAGGCTTTTATATGGTTCAAAAATACTCCTAAACCTTAGCTTTAATAGGGAAAAAAAACTTAAGGATAACCCGGTAAAAATATATCTCAAACTCCACTTAAAATGTCTATAATATAGGACACTCTTCTACTAATCAATGCCTTCAAAAAAACTTATTCAATTTTTTTTTTAAAAGGAAATTATAGAGATAATATGTAGAGATATAAATGAAATGCATACCTGGTTTTATTCAATATTGATTATATGCATTTTGAAATTTTCAGTGAGGTTATACGAGAAAGAATTATAAAAATTTTAAAAAATTTTTTTTTTAAAAAAACTAAAATTTAGGATTTTGAAAATGAGTAAACCGATGGGTTTAGTGTGTGCTAATATTTAAGGGAAAATGTATCAAACATGTTTGAGATATATTTAAATAGAAAGTGTGTCTTAATTTTTAAGAAAAAAGTTTCTCCAATAGTTTTTTGTTTTTAAATTTTGTTGAATTATAATTTTAACCCTATTTTTTATTCTTTAGGAATGAGGATTATTTAATTAGATTAGAGGTATTTTTAACTTTTTTTTTTGAAATCATAACTAACTTTTTGAATCATCTTCATATATAGAGATATAAATGAAACGCATACCTAATTTTATCCAATATTGATTATATATGCATTTTGAAATTTTAAAGTGAGTTGGGATTAGCTTTTTTTCTTTTAATTTATAATTTATTTGTTTGTGTAAAGCATTCAAAACTTCATTTTATAGGTATAATTATATTTTTGTTAACTTCTAGCAAATATATACTTTCAGTGAAAAAAACTAATCCAAAAAAATCATGTTAATCATGCACTTGCCTGGTCACTCCAAGGCCCACATTATGAGGAAAAATGGTTGCACTGTACGCATTGTTGTGGCCATGAACAGCATCAATTCCATATATCATAGGGATTGCAAGACGAGTGGACATAGCCCCTTTCTGAAAATCGTTCACTGCATCAATCCATTGCTGTGCAGTAGCCTTAGGAGCAGGGACACTCCCTCCACCACTTAATACACTTCCTATAGCAATGCCAATTTTTTCAATTTATTAAAATCTCAAAAACACAATTCCTGAAATTATTGCTCAAACAATTCCAGCAATGCAATAATAGAAGTCATTCAATCACCAATAAAGAATTTATTCATGATTTCAGCAGAGGCATTGGCACGTTCAATTTGGACCATCTGACCAATCTTTTCTTGAAGAGTCATTCTCATCATGAGATCCCTGATCCTAACACGAATTGGCTGGTTCGGGTCTGTGTATGCCGTGTATCCTGTCACTTTTGCCATGTTGGATGCATGGCAACATAATACTAAAATCAAAAATCCCAGGAACGGGGTTGAAATTCTTGCCATTTTGTCCCCCTACAAGTCCTGCGAAAATAAAGAATGAAAGGTGATATATGAGTCCAACAATAAACCAAGAACCATTAACATTGTATACAAATGTGTTGTGGTTACCATCACACTAAAGATGCGCAATAGTAACTCTACAAGTACAAAGTTCTTGAGAGTGGGGACGGGAGAAGGGTTGAAATTCAAGATTTCAAGAAGGAACTTCACGTATATATATACTTAGATTAAGTTATAATAGAATTTCTATTTTGTATAAAAAAAAATGTATGCAAGAATATAAAAAGTCATTGAAAATCATGGTTTTGTTTCTAAGTTCACATTTAATGGAAGCTAAAGAAGAATATGATTATGAAAACAACCCAAGAAGTATGTGGAAAATAAAACTACCAGGAAGTCACAGGAAAAGAAGGGACAGATAAAAAAGCAACAAGAGAAAGAACTTACAGAAAAAACTAACTGCAGTTTAGAAGATTGAAGCTGGGTATAAATAAGGAAGCATAGTGGCATTGTGCTTGAAATGGACAGGAATAGGATTAGAAAGAGAGATACTACGTTTACAACAATTTTACAACATTTTTACAACCAATTACAAGTGGTTAGTTGTTACTGGTTCAAATTTGAAACTAATACTAAGATTACTTTTTTGCCCCAACAATAACAACCAGTAATAACCTGCCACTTAAGATTTGTTGTAAAAATGTTGTAAAAATATTGTAGACATATCATTCCTCGGATTAGAAAAGTATAAATATGAAAGGCATCATTTGCTAATATTTTCACAGGGTTACGTGTTGTCTGTTTGAAGCTGGGTTTCTCCTATAATATAGCGGGAGGTCAATGCATTTGTTGAATTTTGAAACACAACTATGTCATTACTAAGTAAAGCTGGTCTTTTTTTGCGAGAAGGTATTTGGTATCAAATGATACCATATCAATGGTATCAAAATCTAAAAAATGAGATATGTTTGCAAAAACAATAACATCACTAATAAATAAAAGATATATGTTAGTAAATAGTTATTTTTACACCCATATTTCTCGTTAATTTATCTTAATACGAATAACTTGGTATCATTCGATACAAGATACTTTATCCCCCTTCTATCCAGAAGCTCAAACTGCCAAGTTTGGTTGTTGGCTAAAGATTTTGGTTTTGGAGAAAGTTTGTACTGCTTCAATGAATCATTTATGTTGACAAGTGTGTTCTAAAAGTAAAAGTTAAAATGCATTTAATATTTTATTAAATACTATTTTTTATATATTTTTAAAAATAAAATTTTTTCGAAAACAAAAAAGACAATCACAATAAAGTTATGCGTTCAAACTAATGATTTAGTTCCAAGAGTTTTTTAATAAATGTTGCCTTTTTTTTTCTTTTTTTCTTTTTTCTTGAGATTAAAATCTTACTTTAGTCTAATTTAAGTATGTATTGGTGTAAAGTTTCTCTTCTAGAGATTTGAATTTTAATCTTTACCCCTTCTACAAGAGAAATTATAAAGTCCTCATGGTGGACAAATAACGTGGTCCACCATTCTACTAAAAGACTCCCATTTGTTTAAAATTAGTGAATTAATTTTTTTTAAAACAAAAACTGATTATTGGTCTAACAATTTTAAACAAGTGGAAGTCTTTTAATGAAATAGTGGACAAATGACGTAATCTACTAGAGGACTGTATAATTTCTCATTCCACAAGAACTTATAATTATGAAGTGACCATTATATCAATAGTGCAAAGTGATATTGCCAATTTTTTAAAAATAAAATAAGATTCATTTATAGATAATTTACTGGTTTACATGTGCAAATTTATTATGGTTGTTTATTCTTCTCTTAAATAGACCCATTAAATGCCCCTTAATTGATTGTCCTATTTGGCTTTACTATTATTTCAGTTATTTTTGTTTTTCAAATAATCTAACTTTTAGGTATATTTGGTAGACTGTAATAGGTATTTTAATATAATAATAACTATTCCTATGGTTTAGCTATTCAATAATTTGGTCATGTTTTTATTACAGGGAATAATCATTCTTTATGAATAGCTATTCTTTAAAATTAGAAATAACTATTTCTCTCTAAGAGTAGGTGTAATAATTTATAACATTAATATATTTTCAAATAAACAAACTTTCCATATCCACAAAACAATTATGGAAATTAAAAAAATAATAATAAAAAAATAACTCATCTCTCTCAAATTTAAAATATATTATTTTCTAAGAAATATAATTGTATAAGCGAGGTATTTCTTAAAATAGATCTTAAATTTTATTCTAATATTACAACTCACAATCAAACTAATGAACTTTATCCCACGTTTGTTGTGTCTCTAGTGTCAGCTATTTATAACCTTAATTTACAACTACAAAGGTTAAACTATTTTGTAGTTGTACTCTGGTTATGTAATGTATTATAAACCTGATTTAAAACATTAATATTACTATTTTTGTGTATGTTCTAATAAGTATTACTGTTTACTCCCAAAAAAAAAAGGAAAAAGAAAAAGAAAAAGAAAAAAACTAAACTAATGAATAAGTTTGGTTATTTCATTACAACACATTTTATTTCCAATAATAAAAACTACCATTGATATTGTAATTCACATTCAGTATATCAAACGTGTCTTTAGTTTGTTTTGTTTTTTTTTTTTTTTTT
>NW_027070186.1:103553-222240 GCF_002906115.3 Quercus suber
CCCCCCCCCCCCCCCCCCCCCCCCTTCCACCCCAAAAAAAAAAAAAAGGGCAAAAACGCAAAGAAAGAAAAGTCTCTTCATATAACAAGGAACATATAAAGAATGGCAACTATTAGTTAATCTAAATATTGTCAGCATTAATAACTTCCAATTGTAAGGTTATGTGAAAATGATGAGACCATAAAACTTCAAATATTCCCTTGCAGTTTATATATATATATATATATATATTTAGAAGCTTTTGAAAGATACAATCATGTATACTTCTTATATGAAAACAAAAAAAAACCTCGTCCTATAGGAGATGGTTGTTTACATTTGCTTTATTGGCTGAGTTGTAAGGCCAAATCCAAATGGGAACAGTGGATCATAGTGTGCATCCCCAACATTCATTGGGAGTTGATCAACTCGTTTAAACCAAGTTCTAGCCAACTTGCCAGTGAATCCATAATCACCAAAAAGAACATCAGCCACACCTTGACCTTCAGTACCTGGGAGCCATGCAGCCACAAGAGCATCCATTGATTCAAGATATGGTTCAATCACAAGGGGACGGCCGGAGATGACAACTACAACACACTTGATATGGCTGCATACGTTCTTAATTGTATCTGGTCCGGGAGCGGGGAGAGTGAGGTTCAAATTATCACCATTAGTCTCTGCATATGGTTGCTCACCTACTACCACAATGGCATATGCGTAGTCATTGGAAGTGATAAAGGCAGTGTCTGGGTTCTCATTGTAGACCACTTGGGTGCTTGGATCAACAGTGTCTTTAATGGCTTTGAGGATGGTGGTTCCTGTCATAAAATAGTAGTTCTTTGAATGAGATAGATTGCTGAATTTAAATGATAAATGGAAGGCTGATGCACTATTGGAGAATAACCAAATGTTATTGCAAAGGGAGATAATTTGGAAAACATGAAAATCATCCATTTTTATTAATGGCACTTAAAAGTGAGCACTTTTTCTTTATGGTGAACAATGAAAGCACCCCCAAAGGAACCAACAAGTTCCCAATATGGATGTATAGAGTTAGGATATTTCATGTTAAAATGTCATGTTGTAACCTAATGGCGTGGTCATAACAACATCAAACACCTACTACCATGTGATAGATAGTAAATTGAAGTTATATGGCTATAGAGGGTTAAAAAAAAATAACTATATTCTCTTTAAAAAAACAAAGAAGATAAACACAGTAACTAATTGAAAAGAATATAGTCAGAAAGTAGACCATTGGGGAAAAAAACATACCCGAAGTGAGGTTATTCCCACTGAGTCCTTGCCATTCGATTGTCCATCCACCACATTGATAGCCCAAGTTGTCTGCATTAGTTCCAGCAACAAGAATCTTTGGCACTTTCTTGGGGAGGGGCACAATAGGCCCAGTATATGCAGATTTTCCATTTTTCAATAAAACAAGTGATTTCCTCACAGCTTCCCTAGCAATTTCTCTATGTTCCTAATGGAAAAACATGGAATTTGATCAAGAATTGACCAATACAAAATATAACTAGCCATTTATGTCAATCTATAGACTATATATGAATTGGATAGTGAATAAAACTAAGAGTCTTGTAACTCAACTAGTTGGCACTTTATTGTATTTTTAATAGAGACATCCAAAATTTAAATTTCCACTCTTCTAACTATCAAATTATAAAATAAATAAAAAAATCACTGAATTATATATTTAATATTTTAGAAGCTATTATATATTTAGAAAAGGAAATAAAAGCTCATGGAAAAATTAACCAGGTTAAATAAAGAGATTATAAAGTTCACCAATTAGTCGTAGCTCAAATGGCACATTTTCTTAAGGTAGAGGATAAGGTCACCCTCTAAAATTAGGTATATAATTACCCAAAAAAAAAAATGAAAAACAAAGATTAGTTTGGGATATTAAGTGGCTAACCTGGGCTCCAAGCATATCAGCTAGACTGTTATCAGCCAGAGGGTTTTCAAAGAGACCCATGGAGAACTTAACTCGCAAGATCCTCCTTACGGCATCATCTATTCGGCTCAAGGGAATGAAATTCTTGTTAATCAGATTGGTCAAGTCATCAACAAATTCTGTAACATTGTAAGGACCCATGACCTGCAACAAATATGAAATCAGGCATCTCTCTCAACTATAGCAACTTTAGACAAATATCAACCAAGCTTCAGGTAGAATTATGAAAAAATTATATTGAAAAATAACAATTCTTGTTTTTCATACTATCATTTAGGGTAGTGAAATTAGATGTAAGAAGAAGGCATCAAGGGGTTTTTGAATGATTCTAATATAAGCAAAAATTCGCTTTACTACTTCCCAACCATTAACGGATGAGGAAAAAGAATTCACATAAGGGTGCACCTAAAATTTTGAAGACTCATTGCCATAAATTTGTAAAAAATTAGAAAATCTTTGCAAAACTACACAAAGGTTTCCAATGATATAGGAATAATTGCAGGCACTCAGTTTAACAAAAAATAAATTTGGGGAACCATGCACGAGTTGAAGAAATCTTTAGCTAAGTTTTGTAACCGACCATGTCAACACCAGCTAGAATTGAAGCTTGAATAGAATATGTGTAGTTTGAATGTGGTGGAGAGGTAATCTTGTCAATTCCTTGCCAATCTGAGATGATGAAACCCTGGAAGGTTCAACCCATAATTCAATTAGAAATATTCTCATGAACAAAAGAGAAATTAAGGAAACTTATTTATTATGTTATTGAGGTGTCAATAATCTACTCATAGTCATGTCAGTTTATAAGGTTTATGTATTAAAATTGACAATAACTTTATAAAAACTACTAATACTGAATTAGAAATTACCCTGAACTTGAGTCTATTCTTAAGAAACCCAGTCAAAAGCTCTTGGTTTGCATGCATCTTCACTCCATTAAAACTTGAGTAGGATGCCATGATAGTAGAAACACCCCTAATGATTGAATTATAGTAAGCAGGCATGTGGATGCTGTACAATTCGTGCTGGCTAACTATAGTGTCGTTTTCATTAATGCCCTTGACTGTGCCTCCATCACCAACATAGTGCTTTGCACAAGCTGCCACCTTATCTCTGTATGCAATGTAATCATAAACATTGATATGGATTTCACATATATTTGGCACTAGAGTATAACAAAGGTTTTGTAGATACATATTAGTAGAATTAATTGTGGCTATTGATTTCTTTTTCTTTTTTTTTTAAATTGAATTTACCATCTTTGAAACAAAGATCAAATAAAGTAAAGGGGACACTATTTCTTACTTTCCTCCAATGTATGGTCTGCCCAACCAAGATTTATCAGGGAGATCTCCTTGCAACCCAGAGATGATCTCAGTCATCATTTGGACAATCTTGGGGTCCTCACTGTAGCTCTCATAGCATCGACCCCACCTTGGATCTCTGCAGACCTGCATCATTCAACAGAGAATATAGGATTACTGAAAAAAGAAGAAGAAGAAGAAGATAAAACTAAAGTTTAGCACACGAGCGATATTAGTATCTAAATTTTAAAATGATTTCATTTAGTCTAATAAAGTGATCAACTTTAGCTCTTAAAAAACTTCGTGATCAATTTATTCCCTAACAAATTTAAAAATGATTACTTTTAGATGTCCTTATGTAGTGATGTTATGTCAATTTTTCGGTTGACCATATCATGGAAGGGACTAAAACAATCAATTCAAATTTCAGAGACTAAAATTGCTTATGTGCTAAACTTTAAGGACAAATACAGGTGTTCAGGTTATCTTTTATATATAGTTCATTCCTATGAAGAAATTTTTACTTACCGCAAT
Source organism: Quercus suber (assembly GCF_002906115.3). Classification (NCBI taxonomy): domain Eukaryota; kingdom Viridiplantae; phylum Streptophyta; class Magnoliopsida; order Fagales; family Fagaceae; genus Quercus; species Quercus suber. Next base: position 107,349 of record NW_027070186.1, read on the forward strand.
ACATGGAGCAAAAGCATAAGGAATTCCAGTGGCTCGAACTTCACGTGCAGTTGCAATCCCAATCTTCTTTATAAGTTGAGGATCCCTATAGTAGATCACAGAATGTCACAGAATAATGGATTGATCTTATCAGTTTACTTGTTGAATACAGAACAAAAACACTCATATTCAAAAAAACTAAAAGCAATGCATTTCTTATAAGTCTAAAATACTCATATTTTTTTAAAAAATCAAATCAAATCAAATTAACTGTGAACTTCAATAAATATAGGATACATAGCTAGCAGAATAACAATAATTAAATGCAAAATCAGCATCTGATGTGTCTAAAAAGGGTAGGGTTGTTACAATATTGATCTCGAGTGGATGAACAGATATCTAAGTCATCCTATTTATTGTCAAAAGAAAATTTTGTAAAACAAGAATCAAATATAATAAAATACATATACATGAAATGCATATATACCGGGTTTTATCCAATATTGATTATATATGCATTTAGAAATTTTCAGGTGACTTTGGATTAGCTTTACTCTTTTAATTTTAATTTATTTGTTTGTGTAAAGCATTCAAAACTTCATTTTTTTTAGGTACAATTATATTTTTGTTAACTCAAACGCACAAAAACCATGTTAATTAAGCACTTGCCTGGTGACTCCAAGGCCCACATTATGAGGAAAAATGGTTGCATTGTACACATTGTTGTGGCCATGAACGGCATCAATTCCATATATCATAGGGATTCCAAGACGAGTGGCAAGAGCCCCATTTTGAATTTTGTTCACCGTATCAATCCACTGCCGTGGACTAGCCTTAGGAGCAGGGACACTCCCTCCACCGCTTAATACACTTCCTATATATAGCAATGCCCATATCATTACAACCTCAAAAAACACAATTAGAAGTTATTCAATCCATTTGCATAGCATACCAATATAAAATTGCTTCATGATTTGTGCAGTGGCATTGACACGTTCAATTTGGACCATCTGACCGATCTTTTCTTCGAGGGTCATTCTCTTCATGAGGTCCTTGATCCTAGCACCAATTGGCCGCTTCGGGTCTTTGTATGCCGCGTACGCTGTCGCTTGTACCATGTTTGATGCATAGCAACATAATAATACTAAAAGAAAAATTCCCAGGAAGGAGGTTGAAATTCTTGCCATTTTGTTGTCCCCTACAAGTCCTGCAAAAATAAACCAAGAACCATTAACATTGTATCCAAATGTGTTGTGGTTGTTTATCAGAAGGGAAAAATGAAAAAAAGCAAGAAGAGAAAGAACTTACAGGACAAAAATAAATGGAGTAGAGAAGATTTTGAAGGTGGGTATAAAAAAAGGAAGCATAGTGGCATATAGTGCTTGAAATAGATTGGAATAGGATTAGAACAATGTAATATGAAAGAAAAAGAAAAGTGACAACCAGCTTTATTGACATCATTTGCTAATTTTGAATGCATTTTTTTGAATTTTGAAAGGCAGCTCTGCCATCGACAATTAAAAGCTGGTCTTCTCTGCCCACAAGCTCAACCGGAGAAACTTTGTCGATTGCTTTAATGAATGGTTTAATTTTTTATTAAATAAATTATATATATATATATTTTTTTTTTAAGAATATAGTGTTTTTAAGGAAAAAAAAAAAAAAAAACAACAACAACACAATTACAATAAATTCACGTGTTCAAACTAATGATTTATTTACCAAAAATTTTTTCTTCTGTTTTTTTCTTCCCAAACCTGGCATGTTAAAAATAATAGATATTGAGATATTCTTCTTTTCGCAAAAATAAAAAATAGGTACTCAACCACAAGCTTTTAATGCTTTTTTTTTTTTTTGGGTATAATTAAGATAGAATTCCTAATCTAGCTTAAATTAAGTATATATGTGTGTAAAATTTTATCTTGAAAACTTAAGTCATGACCCTTACTCCTAATAAAATTTGTACTTGTAGAGTAATTATAACACTAAAGGTGCATAGTAATATAACAATAAAAAACAAACATTAAAAAAAAAAAAAAAAAAGCTATGCCATTATAATTTAAGTGAGGGTAGTTTTGTAATCCCCTCCCCAAGATATTTCTAACAAGTGGCACATATTGCTCCACCGAAAGAACTGCTAAAGTGGTCTTTCCAATTAATAAAATGATGCCACCTACGCAAATATATGAGTCAGCTTCCTAATCAAGATAAGAGATGAAAAAATAGAATGCCAAAATGCTAAACCCACCATCTAAGTTTTACCATTTTTCATTTCAATCCTCTAAATTTGGGTTGTCATTTTAGTTTTCTAAGTTTCATTCTTTCCCAACTAAGTCCTCCATTAGTATTTTGTTAGTTGTTGTTGTCAACTTACCAAAACGATGCAATTTTGGTCTTTAGTTAATATTTATTTTTTATTTCTTAATTTCACAAAAGCGTTAATTAAAAAAAGAAACAAAAACTAAATTAGAGGGGAACGCCGTCATTCCCTCCCCCACGCCCCTGAAAAACAAAATTAAACCCCACCCCTCCCACCCGATATCTAAGAAACTAAGATGAGAAAGAGGGGGAAAAAGAGAGAGCGAGAGATCAGGCCAAAATGGGTAACTAGGCATAAAATTCTAACTATATAGTTAGTAGTCAATATTTGTAAACTATATTTTTTACTAGCATCTCAAGTATAAGAGACTTGATTTTGGCCTATAAATCGAGCCTCAATGACTCGATTTTTATGGTCTAATCACCTCTGATGTGGCATCTTTTTCCACGTGGCGACCACTTAGAAATTGAGTCTTAGAGACTCGATTTTTAAACCAAAAAAATTTTAAGTTTCAAGTCGCCCATGTACAAGCCGAAATACCCAAAAAATTCAATCAGATCAGAAGACCAGAGAGAAGGAGACAGGAAATAGAATCAGATGCTCATCAGAGAGAAAGAAAAAAAAAAGAAAAAAAAAAGAAATGTGTGTTCATCAAAGACCTAGGGTCGCTCGCCGACCTGGGTCGCACGCCGCCTAGGTTGCGCCGCATCCGCTTTCTTCTTCTTCTTCTTCTCTCTCTCTCTCTTTTCTTTCTTTCTGCCTTTTTGCTGGGTCTATCTTTTGGGTCTTTTGATTATTGTAATTTTTTTGGTTTAAAAATCGAGTCTTAGAGACTCGATTTTCGAGTGGTCGCCACATGGAAAAAGATGCCACATTAGAGGTGATTAGACCATAAAAATTGAGTCATTGAGACTAGATTTATAGGCCAAAATCGAGTCTCTTAGACTTGAGATGCTAGTAAAAAATATAGTTTGCAAACATTGACTACTAATTATATAGTTGGATAATTACGCCTAGTTACCCATTTTGGCCAAGAGATCAAGAGGGGGAAAGAGAGAAAGTGAGAGATCGAGAGGGGGAAAGAGAGATCGAGGGAGGGAGATCGAGAGGGGGAAAGAGGGAGAAGAGAGATCAAGAGGGAGAAGAGAGGCAGAGAATTGGTGTTTATGGCAGCTTGGTCCAGGGATACTTGGTGGCTTTGCTCCGGTCCAAGAGGTGTACTCGATTGCGCCACTCCAAGAGGTGTACTCAATGGCTCCTAAATTGTTTGGGTAAGTTGAGCTAGGTTTTCTGTTTTTGTTCTTGTGGGTATTAGCTTAATTGTGGGAGCATAAGTGAGCCATTGATTACTGTCGTTATTATTATTAACTATTGTGGGATTTTATTTTTTTTTTGGCATTTTGGAAAGATTTTGACATATGTGAAGGTTGATAGTATTAGCTATGTAATTGTTTAATTATTGTGAACATTATACATGTTGCATGCTAAGTGTTTGGTAAATTGCCTATATGAGTTATGGGATTGAATTTCTTGGATCTTCTTCTTCATGTCCATTTCTTCTTCTTCTTCTTCTTCTCTCTCTCTCTCTCTCTCTCTCTCTCTCTCTCTCTCTCTCTCTCTCTCTCTTTTCTTTCTTTCCGCCTTTTTGCTGGGTCTATCTTTTGGGTCTTTTGATTATTTTAATTTTTTTGGTTTAAAAATCGAGTCTTAGAGACTCGATTTTCGAGTGGTCGCCACGTGGAAAAAGATGCTACATCAGAGGTGATTAGACCATAAAAATTGAGTCATTGAGACTCGATTTATAGGCCAAAATCGAGTCTCTTAGACTTGAGATGCTAGTAAAAAATATAATTTGCAAACATTGACTACTAATTATATAGTTGGATAATTACGCCTAGTTACCCATTTTGGCCAAGAGATCAAGAGGGGGAAAGAGAGAAAGTGAGAGATCAAGAGGGGGAAAGAGAGATCGAGGGAGGGAGATCGAGAGGGGGAAAGAGGGAGAACAGAGATCAAGAGGGAGAAGAGAGGCAGAGAATTGGTGTTTATGGCAGCTTGGTCCAGGGATACTTGGTGGCTTCGTTCCGGTCCAAGAGGTGTACTCAATTGCGCCACTCCAAGAGGTGTACTCAATGGCTCCTAAATTGTTTGGGTAAGTTGAGCTAGGTTTTCTGTTTTTGTTCTTGTGGGTATTAGCTTAATTGTGGGAGCATAAGTGAGCCATTGATTACTGTCGTTATTATTATTAACTATTGTGGGATTTTTTTTTTTTTTTTGGCATTTTGGAAAGATTTTGACATATGTGAAGGTTGATAGTATTAGCTATGTAATTGTTTAATTATTGTGAACATTATACATGTTGCATGCTAAGTGTTTGGTAAATTGCCTATATGAGTTATGGGATTGAATTTCTTGGCTTGTGTTGTGATAATTGTTATATGAAATTTTAATTTCATATGTACTTTCTTTGACAAGTGTTTTACTTTGGCTAATTTTATCATGGTTTAATAGTGACATGTTTTGTATCAAATTGGTAAATGCACATTGTTTGCAATCAAGAATCAAAATGCTTGGTTGTGTTAGGGTCCTTTGGATTACTTGTATACTTGTTTGATAGCCTTTGAGGATAAGTGCCTTGGGATAGGCAATTTAGGCTCTAAGCCCTCAATTTGATTTTAGGAGATCATTTTTGATCTATGGAGACAAGTTTGATGGTACTTTGTAAGAGGCCTTGTTATTAATAGGCTTGCTCATTATGCTTCTAGGTTTGGAGATTCTTGGTGATGGACCTAATGATTGGAATGCTTGATTAGGTGGTGCTCGGTTGACATAAAATTAGTTAGCCTTCCGAGGTAAGTGGCTTCTTAATGGGATTTTTAAAAAATAATCATATTGCATAAAACATTGTTTTTGGTTAAACACATTTTGGAAAATTGTTTGTGGAAATTATATTTTTCTAAAAAGTGTCATGTTATGTGTGTGTGTGTCTATATATATATATATATATATATTGTAGGAGGACAAAAGTCTGGCCCATACCGGGCCTAAGTCAAGTATCTCTAAGTTTGGGTTTGACCTAGACTTAATGAACATCGAGCTACAACACAGACTTATGTGTCCTCGGTAAGCAAATCTAAACAAACCCCACCATCATTGAGGATGGAAGGTAGTGTCTTGGGGGAATCCGCCTGCCAAACACAAGATAAGGTTTCAGGCACAAGAGATATAATTACAATAAATTTATGCATTCAAAATAGTGATTTATTTCCAAGATTTTTTTTTTCCCAAAAGAGTCCTTTTAAGGACACAGGTTAACAAAAATTTATATTCAACCACAAGCTTTTAATGCCCTTTTTTGTATTTCTGAGATAGAAATATTATTTTAGCCTAATCTAAGAGTATGTTTGGGAATGGTTTATTTAACTTTTGTTGAAAATGTTTTATTGAAAGTATGCTAAAGTATATTTGTAACTTGAAAAAAAATTGAAAAACTGAGAAAATACGGAAAAAATGAGGTTTTAAAAAACTGTACATAAAAACTAAAAAAAGCTAAAAGTTAAAAGCTAAACTTATAAACTGATGCCTAACACACTCTAAGTATATATGTGCATAAAGCTCCCTCCTGAATACTTAAGCTTTTACTCTTACTCCTCCCATAAGAACTTGTACTTGTAGAGTGTATAAGCCAAACACAATTTTTTTTTTAAGGAAATAACTAGTAAGCTAGTTTTTAGTTTTTTATCATGCACACAATTAGTAAATATGCATAAGATAATCTTACACGTGATTTTGAGATTGGAAGTACCATACACCAATTTAAGAGCATTAGCATTGGGAGGTGTAAATACCCCTAGTTGCTATTTTACAACCAAAACCCTAAAAAACATGCTCCATTCATGTTGGCATATGTAAAAAATTTATGCCATCCATGAACAGTAAGTTTCTACATATACAACTCACTGTTCAAAGGTTGTAAACTTAAAAAATTGCGCCACTCCAAGAGGTGTACTCAATGGCTCCTAAATTGTTTGGGTAAGTTGAGCTAGGTTTTCTGTTTTTGTTCTTGTGGGTATTAGCTTAATTGTGGGAGCATAAGTGAGCCATTGATTACTGTCGTTATTATTATTAACTATTGTGGGATTTTATTTTTTTTTTGGCATTTTGGAAAGATTTTGACATATGTGAAGGTTGATAGTATTAGCTATGTAATTGTTTAATTATTGTGAACATTATACATGTTGCATGCTAAGTGTTTGGTAAATTGCCTATATGAGTTATGGGATTGAATTTCTTGGCTTGTGTTGTGATAATTGTTATATGAAATTGTAATTTCATATGTACTTTCTTTGACAAGTGTTTTACTTTGGCTAATTTTATCATGGTTTAATAGTGACATGTTTTGTATCAAATTGGTAAATGCACATTGTTTGCAGTCAAGAATCAAAATGCTTGGTTGTGTTAGGGTCCTTTGGATTACTTGTATACTTGTTTGATAGCCTTTGAGGATAAGTGCCTTGGGATAGACAAGTTAGGCTCTAAGCCCTCAATTTGATGTTAGGAGATCATTTTCGATCTATGGAGACAAGTTTGATGGTACTTTGTAAGAGGCCTTGTTATTAATAGGCTTGATCATTATGCTTCTAGGTTTGGAGATTCTTGGTGATGGACCTAATGATTGGAATGCTTGATTAGGTGGTGCTCGGTTGACATAAAATTAGTTAGCCTTCCGAGGTAAGTGGCTTCTTAATGGGATTTTTAAAAAATAATCATATTGCATAAAACATTGTTTTTGGTTAAACACATTTTGGAAAATTGTTTGTGGAAACTATATTTTTCTAAAAAGTGTCATGTTATGTGTGTGTGTGTCTATATATATATATATATATATTGTAGGAGGACAAAAGTCTGGCCCATACCGGGCCCAAGTAAAGTATCTCTAAGTTTGGGTTCGACCTAGACTTAATGAACATCGAGCTACAACACAGACTTACGTGTCCTCGGTAAGCAAATCTAAACAAACCCCACCATCATTGAGGATGGAAGGTAGTGTCTTGAGGGAATCCACCTGCCAAACACAAGATAAGGTTTCAGGCACAAGAGATATAATTACAATAAATTTATGCATTCAAAATAGTGATTTATTTCCAAGATTTTTTTCCCCCAAAAGAGTCCTTTTAAGGACACAGGTTAACAAAAATTTATATTCAACCACAAGCTTTTAATGCCCTTTTTTGTATTTCTGAGATAGAAATATTACTTTAGCCTAATCTAAGAGTATGTTTGGGAATGGTTTATTTAACTTTTGTTGAAAATGTTTTATTGAAAGTATGCTAAAGTATATTTGTACCTTGAAAAAAAATTGAAAAAGTGAGAAAATGCGGAAAAAATGAGGTTTTAAAAAACTATACATAAAAACTAAAAAAAGCTAAAAGTTAAAAGCTAAACTTATAAACTGATGCCTAACACACTCTAAGTGTATATGTGCATAAAGCTCCCTCCTGAATACTTAAGCTTTTACCCTTACTCCTCCCATAAGAACTTGTACTTGTAGAGTGTATATGCCAAACACAATTTCTTTTTTTAAGGAAATAACTAGTAAGCTAGTTTTTAGTTTTTTATCATGCACACAATTAGTAAATATGCATAAGATAATCTTACACGTGATTTTGAGATTGGAAGTACCATACACCAATTTAAGAGCATTAGCATTGGGAGGTGTAAATACCCCTAGTTGCTATTTTACAACCAAAACCCTAAAAAACATGCTCCATTCATGTTGGCATATGTAAAAAATTTATGCCATCCATGAACAGTAAGTTTCTACATATACAACTCACTGTTCAAAGGTTGTAAACTTAAAACTAATATTTTATTCTCTCTCTCTCTCTCTCTCTCTTCCTCTTTTCTATCTCCACTCTTCTCTTGATTTTTTCTCTCTTCTCTATTTCTTTCTCAGCTCTTTTTGGTTTGTTTGAATTGGCGGTTATTGGGTTTAAAGTGGTGGGTTATTTCAATGGTTTTTGGGTTCGGATTGGTTGTTGGGTTTGAATTGGTGGTGGGTTTTTATGGTGGTCGTTTGGGTGTTAGTTGGGTTTCACAGTGGAGATCAGGTTTGGTTATAAGTCACGGTGGAGATTAAGTTTAAGATTGGGTTTTGATTTCAGTTGTCTCTCCCCTTTTAGTCATTTGGGTCTCAATTCCTATGGTGGTCAGTGTGAAGAAGGGTGGAGCCGTGGCTTGAATCGGTTAGGGTTGGGTTGAATCAGTTGCATGCGATGGGTATTTTGGCTTAGGTTGAATTGACGAAGAAATTGGGTATTTTTTTCTTGGTTTTTGATGGTGTGGTTAGGTTTTTGGTTGGTTTTGTGTTTCAGTGGTGTGGATCGGTGGTTGGTTTTGTTGGTTGATTTTGGTGTTTTGGGGGTGGCTAAGTTTTAGTTTAAGTGGTTGTTGGCAGTGCTAGGTTTGTTGTGGTGGTACGGCAGCAGCAAGTTTAGTGGTTTTGGGTTATCTAATTTGGGTTTTTTGTAATTTCTTTTGTTGGTTTTGGTGGGTTTGTTGGGATTTTGCTGTGTTTATTTTGGGTTTGGATTCTTGTTGATTTTAGTATCGATTTAATTAGTTGATTTTGGTAGGGATGGATTTGGTTGCTAGGCTTGTGGTATAGATAGGTTTGGTTGCTGGATGCATATAGATGAGAGGAAGACTCTCTGGTAAGCAATAACAGAGTGAAAAAAAAAAAAAAAAAAGATGGAAAAGAGAGAGTTAATTTGTTTATATTATTTGTTGGTATGGAAAAATAAAAAATGAGATATTGGGTGGGTTGTAAAATGAGATAGTATAATAGATAAAAGGGAAATGCTAACGAATGACTTAAGGGCATTCGTTAAGGATTCATTTAAAGAAAGTTTTGTGGAAAATGAAAAAAAAAAAAAAACAATTAATGTTTTAACAACCTTTTTCATTTCCATAAAAGTGGTGTTAAAACTTTCATGAAATGGATTCTTAACTATTACCCTAAGGGTACTCGTTAGCATGACTCTAGATAAAATAAGTTTTGAGGTGTAAAATAGGAACTTTTTTGCACACTGGATGCTAATGCTCTAACAAATCAGATAAAATTTAGTTTGTAAAAGGGCTTTTTAAATGTTTAAAAGATAAAACTTGATGGCTGTTAACTTGGCATTAACCTAAAAGTTCAAAATTCAAACACGTGTATAATACAACTGAACATATTCTTATTTATAGTTAGTAAAATATGGTATGCGTTTAATATACAGAGAGTTATATATTTTTATAAAATTATGTTTCAAAAATTCGGCATAAAAATACGAAAATGGAAAAAAAAATGGTGCGTGTATAATACGAGTATGTTATGTTTATTATTATTATTATTTTTTAAATCGTAATAACAAAATGGAAACATTTACCCCTTTTCTGTCAAATAAATAGAATAATCTTTGTATCACGACTAGGGGTGGCAAATGGTAGGTTTGGTCATAAATGGGTTGGGTGTGTTATTACCCATTTATCCATTTATGACTTATTTATATATAAATTAATTACCCATTATTCACCCAACCCATTTAATTAATAACTCACCCATTTAACCCAATATGACCAATATACCTCTAAAACTACTTAAATACCCTCTTGACTTCCAAAAGTACCAAAATACCATTAAATACCTAAAATGACCAAAACACCCCTACACTTTTAAAATTACCAATATACCCTTGACACCCAAAATTATCCCTAAAACCACTAAAATGACCAAAATACCCAAAATCTCTAAATGAGCAAATATAGACAGCAAAATACACCTGATACCTCTAAAATTATCAAATATGCTCAAAAATCACTAAGATGACCAAAATACTCCCAAACCTATAAAATGACCAAAATACCCATAAACCTAAAAAATGATCAAATACCTCAAAAACCTAAAAATGGCCAAAATACCCAAGAAATCTAGAAAATGACCAAAATACCCCCCAAAACTTAAAAACTACCAAAATGCCCCCCAAACCTAAAAAAATGACCAAAATACCCCCCGAAACCTATAAAATGACAAAAATACCCCTAAAACCTATAAGATGACCGAAATACACCCTAAACCTAGAAAATGACTAAAATATCCTTAAACCTATAAAATGACCAAAATACCCCTAAACCTTTAAAATGACCAAATACACTCAAAACCTCTAAAATGACCAAAAATAACTTGAAACCTCAAAAATTACCAAAATACATGAGAACATTCTCTTGTTTTTCTTTTTTTTGGAGTACTTTTAGCTAAAAAAAATTAAGTTACTCTAAATATCCCTACCCTAGTTGGAAAATCAGTTTGGAACCAATTCTTTTCTCCCATATAAATTTGTCGTAGATGAGTTTTGCTTCATATAACAATAAATCTACCTTCATAGACCTAAAATCATTTGATTACTTGTATCACCTAATAACTAATTATATCTTATGTTGAAAAATAAATGGTTTTACCAAGAAATTTTTTTTAAAGGAAATGTATTTGGAGTAAACATAAATGTACTTCATCCAGGGTCCCAAAAGCAATGTAGATCGATGTAAGAAATAATGGTGTACTTTGAAGATGCCTTGTATTGTTTTTATTTTAGAAAATGAATGCACTTTCAAAGTGGTAAGGAAACCTATATTGGCCATCAAAGAGGATCTACTACTAAAATTGGTAAGAAAACGAGAAGAGTAACATTTAGGGTATAAGTACAAGTGTGCTTAACCATTTCCTTGGGTCATGAAAAATCTTATCAGACCTAATAATTGCATAACACCATTCTACAGTTACCGCAAATAATAAGCTCCTAAAAATATCGGGGAACAACAAAGTCTAATAAAATGGCAAAATCTATTACATTTTTAGGTTTAAAGGGTATTTTGATAATTTTTAAGTTTTAGTGGTATTTTGGTCATTTTATAGGTTTTGGGGGGTATTTCAGTCATTTTTTTAGGTTTTGGTGGTATTTTGGTCATTGTTTAGGTTTAAGTGGTATTTTGGTCAATTTTAAGTTTCAGGGGTACTTTGGTCATTTTTTTAGGTCTCGGAGGTATTTTAGTCATTTTATAGGTTTCGAAAGTATTTTAATCATTTTTTAGGTTTAGGGGGTATTTTGGTAATTTTTTAGGTTTTGGGAGATATTTTGGTCATTTTCAAGGTTTAGGGGGAATTTTGGTAATTTTTAGGTTTCAGGGGTATTTCGGTCATTTTTTAGGTTTCAGAGGCATTTTGGTCATTTTCTAGGTTTTAGGGGTATTTTGGTCATTTTTTAGGTTTCTAGGGGTATTTTGGTCATTTTTTAGGTTAGGGGATATTTTGGACATTTCCTAGAAATTTGTATTTTTTTTTGTTTTTTATTTAAATTTTATATGGGTTTTAGTGGGTATTAGTGAGTTTATCCATTAAGACCCATATAAGTAAATAGCCTAATGAGTCTTTACCCATTTAACCAAAATGTTCAAATGGGTTGGTTAAGACTTATCAAAATTAGGTGGATAATGGGTGTGTTCATAGATATTGATGAAAATTGCCACCCCTAATCATGACCTTTACTTCTAGTCATATGTAATTAAATCCAACATCTCAAACAAATTTCTTTTAGAGTGATACTATAAATACAACAAATTTTACTATATGTCTTACATTAATGTGTCATTCATAAAAGATCATTTGAACACTTGTTTTTTTGTGTTAAAATGAAACCAATTTCATTCCTTATTATATAAGTTTATAATTTATATATGAATTTCAATTAGCTCAATTGGTAAAATTTCTAATGCTTTAATAAGAGATCTGAAGTTTAATCCCTACCTACATCAAAAATAAATTGGTGTCTTGGTTTGATGATAAAGAACAAATATCTCAAAAGTGAATGCTGTAGATTGAAAATCTATGAAAAAAAATTATAATTTAGATATAGTAAAATTTGTAGTAATTTTAGCATTTTTTATAAATTAAAAATTATTATTTTAGCATTGGGAGCATAAAGCATAGACTCTAAAGCAACAAACAAAATTGGGATGTGTGTTTTGGCAAATTTTTATATATTTTTTGGTTTATAATAATAGCAAAAGATTACTATTGGGTGTTTTAGGGTTTTTGAGTATCTTCAGCAGCTTTTTCAAATTTTTGTATTATTTGGAGAGTGAATAGTTACATTTATCCTTTACTTACCTACTTTTTCAAATACATTCTTTATCATTTTTTTTTAATCTCATTTAAATATTATTTATTTATTTGTTCTTTATTCTTTTTTTAATATTTCTTTATTCATTCCAAACAACTATATATTTTTGAATCTCCCAATATAGTGAGTTGTTAGTATTTATTGTAATTCAAAATTTATCAAATTTATGTTTTTCTTGAGCAAATTTTTTTTTTTAAATTCTATGTATTTTGAAATTTATCAAATCTATCTTAGTCTTGAAATTTATCAAATTTATGTGATTTAGAATCAATTTAGCTCATTAACTTAATTTTCTCTTAAAAAAAATAATTAATTTTACCTTTTTTTGGGATTATTATTATTATTCTTTTTTTAGAAATTTTATATATTATTATTCATTAATTTATCATTAGCCCCCTTTTTTTTTTTTAATTTTTCTAAAATGAAGAAAAAAGTATGGGACAATAATTTTTCTAATTAATCATTAACCCATTTTTTCCACCACACACGAACACACCCCTTTTGTATGTACAACCCATTTTTCCACCACACACTCCTTTAAAATTATAATTTGCAACCCCATTCTCCACAACATACCAAGTGTTTAGAATAGAAAATATCTCATCCCGAGATGGAGTTGGACTTGTAGTTAGAGAGGTGACTTTGCTACTAGTTATATGCGGTGGCTTAGCCACTATGGTGTGTGTATGTGTGTGTGTGTGTGTGTGTGTGTGTGTGTGTGTGTTTTATTGACTTTGATGCGTGTTTTTGAGTAAAATTGGTTGAATAGATTTAATTTTTTTTAGCTTCATTATTAGTAATTTTTGTTGCTAGGCTAATTTTTTTGGGATTGAATATTTTGTTTTAAATTTTAAATTTATAGATTTTTTTTTAAGGTCTTAAAAAAAGAAAACGTTAGAGCTACAAATGTTTTTACAAATTACTAATATGGTAAGTGGTTATTAGTAAGTAAACAAGTGGCGTAAGTGGTGGGCTTAGATACGAACCAATAAGAATTTGTTACCTCAATAGTTTATAAAAAATATTGTAGAAATATTTGTGGCTATAACATCACTCTTAAAAGAATTAATGATATTATTGAAGGGGCAAAGTGTAATTTTATAGAACAAATTTTCTAAAATTAATACCTAGTATACATTCTAAGGCTACCTTCATCCTTGCTCATCCCAAAACAAAAACTCAAACTCAAAGAATCAAATAGAGAGAGAAAATCGGTGGAGAACAAAGACCCATAGAGATCCTTCACATTGGAGAGATAATCAAGTTGTCTTCGTCTTCTCATGATGTCTTTCACACCATGCAAAGTCTTGTCACCGATTTGCTCTGCCTCCACAGCAGCTTGTGCTCCTCCCTATAGCTAACAACATGCGGCCTAGATGGGTCTTTCTCTTTTTTTCTTTTTTTCTTTTATTATTTTGATTTCATTAGGCTAATGAGAAAGATTGTTTTTGTTTTCGAATCTTTTGATTGTGTTTTGTGTTTTTGTTCTAATTGTGGTATGTTGTATTTTGTAACTGTTGAGAAAAAGAAGCAAGAGAGTGTGAAGAACGAAATAGAAAAGTGATGAGAGAGAAAGAATAATTTTTTATTCAACTGGGGATTATTTTAAGAGAGAAAAATGTTTGGAGTTGCAATAGTAATTGCTATTGTGCTCTCTATTATTCAAGAGAATTACTGTAGCAACTTTTAGTCCTCATTTGGGAGGAGAGAATGGAATGGAATAGAAACGATTGAAAAGAATAATTTTAGAATATTCATCATTTCCCTTATTTGGGAGTTTTAATGGAGGAAATGAAAAGTTTTTCTCTAATTTGAGAGTTTAAGTTGGAGGAAATGTAATGAGTAAGAATGAATACTCATTTATCTCTATTTCCTTAAAATCTCAAATTTTCATTACTTTAAAATTGGGAGAAATAGGAGGGAATGAAATTATATTTAACGAATTTTTTTTACCAAGTCTCTCAAAATACCCCTATATATTCAACTATTTATTTTAAAATAGAAGTCTAATAGTAATATTGTCATAAAATAATTCTATTTCATTCTCTCTATGTTACTCTCAAACAAGATTACTTACATTCTATTCATTTTCATTACTTTCTATTCTTTTATTTTAATGTCCAATCAAGGTTATTTAATTTCATTCAATTCCATTCATTTCCCTTGCTTAAATATGTTCTATTCCATTTCACTCCGCTCTTTTATGATCATTTCATTCCATTCCTTTATGAACTTCCAAACAAAGCCTTCCTCTTGTGATAATATATATAATGGGAATGACCCATTGTTCCCTCTCTCGTGACTTGAGAGATATTTCTTTAAAGATTCTTGTAAAAATGTTTCTTTTCTTATGTTCTCTGGGAAATTATTGGAGTATTAGCTATATCTTTAAGTAATTTTATAATCAATTTCTTAACTCCTCATTAAGCCAATATAATATAAGCAATTGTGCAGAAAAGTGCAATATTCCAGCTGCAATGACGTGTTGATCCTGTAGCTCATGTAACAAAGTACTTCCTAAGGCTTGCACTCCGAAAGGAAAGCAAATACAACATCAATGTCATAGACTCATAGTGGTGACTCTAGAGAGGCACCATGAAGAAATTGCAATATTCAAACATAAAGTCTGATGCCTTTGCAACTCTAGAAGCAAACAAATTTTGTCAGATTAGAAGCTTTTGACAAGAAAATTTCAACATCTCAAATATTTAGAAGCTTTTGAAAGGTACAATCATGTATGCACGGAAATGGCAGACAATTAAGAAAATTTTAACATCTCAAATATTTAGAAGCTTTTGAAAGATACAGTCATGTATACCTCTTATATGAAAACAAAAAATAACCTCTTCCTGTAGGAGATGGTTGTTTACGTTTGCTTTATTGGCTGAGTTGTCAGGCCAAATTCAAATGGGAAGAGTGGATCGTAGTGTGCATCCCCAACATTCATTGGGAGTTGATCAACTCGTTTAAACCAAGTTCTAGCCAACTTGCCAGTGAATCCATAATCACCAAAAAGAACATCAGCCACACCTCGACCTTCAGTACCTGGGAGCCATGCAGCCACAAGAGCATCCATTGATTCAAGATATGGTTCAATCACAAGGGGACGCCCGGAGACGACAACTACAACACACTTGATATGGCTGCATACATTCGTGATTATATCTGGTCCCGGAGCTGGGAGAGTGAGGTTCAAATTATCACCAAAAGTCTCTGCATATGGTTGCTCACCCACTACAACAATGGCATATGCGAAGTCATCGGAATTGATAAAGGCAGGGTCTGGGTTCTCATTGAAGACCACTTGGGTGCTTGGGTCAACAGTGTCTTTAATGGCTTTGAGGATCGTGGTTCCTGTCATAAAATAGTGGTTCTCTCAATGAGATAGATTGCTGAATTTGAATGGTAAATGGAAGGCAGATGCATTATTGGAGAATAACCAAATGTAATTTTGCAGTAGGAGATAATTTGGAAAACATGAAAATCATCCATTTTTATTAATGGCACTTAAAGTGAGCACTTTTTCTTTATGGTGAACAATGAAAGCACCCCCAAAAGAACCAACTAGTTCCCAATATGGATGTTTAAAAAAAAAAAAAAAAAAGAGGTTCCCAATATTGATGATTAGGATGTTTCATGTTAAAATTTCATTTTGTAACTTAATGGCAGGGTCATAACTACATCAACTATCAAACACCTACTACCAAGTGATAGATAGTAAATTGAAGTTATATAGGTATAGAGGGTTAAAAAAAAAAAAAATACTATAATCTCACTAAAAAATAAAGAAGATAAACAATAACTATCAAAAGGTTCATCATACAAAGTTATATCATCACCGGCATAAACCAGATCAAACAATCTTTCGAATATTTACCCAACAAATGCATGACAAACACAAAGCAGCAAGGCATGCACATGCAACCCAACTCTACTAATTATTCGTTTACATACACAAAATACCATATTATACGTAGCACACAGTGTCATCATATCTTAGTAAATTCAATCAAAAAATAATCATGCAATGCATAATCATGAACATATTCCAAGAAAACAACCCTCATTAGCACAATCAAAATAGATATTTAAAAATAGAGCAAAATTGATCATCTCATGTATAAATCACACAAATACAAATACAACAACTCTAATAGAGACACAACACACACACATCACATAGATACATGCCCTATCAACTCAGATTGAGAACCAGCAAACACACACATGCATCATACAAATAAGACCTACTAATCTCAGCCAAATCAAAACAGACATACCTCAAGATGCAAAAATGCTTTTCTCCAACCTAAAATCTTGCAAATTGGTCAAGTCTTACAATCATGCTTGATTTGTGTTGGAAATTTACTCTAGGGTTTCAATTTATTAATCTGATGGTCGATTCTCATATGCAGGAAATTTGGTTATTTTAATTCTTTTAAGTGGACTTTACACAGTGAGTAGACCTAGAATTCATATATTGTACACTAGTGCAATTTTCTGTCCAAGATAACCCTTAATTTAGAGTGGACATCTGTTACCACATCAATTCTCAAACTATGGGATTAATTCCAAGAAAAATTAGGATGAAAAGTAAAATTTGCCTCTTTGGTTTTTCACCATATGAACTTAGCTACTGCGCACGCACATACACATCACATGGAATTCATTATAATTTGCACACAAACCTAATTGAAAAGGAAATAGTCAGAAAGTAGACCATTGGGGGGAAAAAACAATGTATAGCATTGGTAGAGTATATGTACCATAAGTGAGGTTATTGCCACCGAGTCCCTGCCATTCAATTGTCCAACCACCGCATTGATAGCCCAAGTTGTCTGCATGAGTTCCAGCAACAAGAATCCTTAGCGCTTTCCTGGGGAGGGGCAAAACAGGCCCAGCATATGGAGACTTTCCATTTTTCAATAAAACAAGTGATTTCCTCACAGCTTCCCTAGCAAGTTCTCTATGTTCCTATTGAAAAAACATGGAATTTGATCAAGAGTTGACCAATACAAAATATAACAAGCCATTTATGTCAAAATCTGTAGACAATATATGAATTAGATAGATAGGGGATTATAATCATGAGTCTTGTAGATCAACTAGTTGGCACTTTCTTGTATTTACAATGGAGACATTTAGGGTTCAAATTTTTCCTTCCCAAGTCCCCAACTATCAAATTATCAACCAAAAAAAAAAAAAAAAATAGTGGATTTTATATTTTAGTAGTTATTATATAAATAAAAAAAGGAAATAAAAACTCATGGAAAAATTAATCATGATAAATAAATAGATTATAAAGTTCAAAAATTAGTCCAAAAAAGAGATTAGTTTGGGATATTAAGTAGCTAACCTGGGCTCCAAGCAAATCAGCTTGACTGTCATCAGCCAGAGGGTTCTCAAAGAGACCCATGGTGAACTTAACCCGCAAGATCCTCTTTACGGCATCATCTATTCGGCTCACGGGAATGACATTCTTATTAACCAGATTGGTCAAGCCATCAATAAATTCTGGGTAATCGTAAGGAACCATGACCTGCAACAAATATGAAATCAGGCATCTATGATCTATCTCAACTATAGCAATATTTTAGACAAATATCAACCAAACTGGTAGAACTATGAATAAGCTACAGTATGTGAAAAATAACATTTCAAGATTTTCATACTGCCATTTAGGATTTTATGTAACAGTGACATAAAATCCTTTTCTCTCTGCTCTCAAAAAAAATTCCTTGCAGCATGAAAACAAAGCAAAAACGCGCTTTGTTGGATAAGGAAATAGAATACTCATAAGGGAACATATCTAAATTTTGAAGATTCATTGTCATAAATTTGTAAAAAATTAGAAAATCTTTGCAAGACTACACAAAGGTTTCCAATGATATAGGAATAATTGTAGGCACTCAGTTGAAAAATATATATATATTGGGGAACCATGCACATGACTTGAAGAAATCTTTAGCTGAGCTTTGTGACTGACCATGTCAATTCCAGCTAGAATTGAAGCTTGAATAGAATATGTGTAGTTTGCATGTGGTGGAGAGGTAATCCTGTCAATTCCTTGCCAATCTGAGATGATGAAACCCTGAAAGGTTCAACCCATAATTCATTAGAAATATTCTCATGCTTATATTTTGTAAGAGAGTGATGGGATTTTACAAAATTTACTACACGAACTTTACAAATTGAAATGTCAACTTCTAAATACAAAACAAAAGAGAAATTAAGATTTTTCTTTTTTATTTTTAATGTTGTTGAGGTGTCAATAATATATTCATTGTCATGTCAGTTTATAAGATTTTTGTACTAAAATTGACAATGATTTATAAAAACTACTAAAACTAAATTAGAAATTACCCTGAAGTTGAGTCTTTTCTTAAGAAACCCAGTCAACAGCTCTTGGTTTGCATGCATCTTCACTCCATTCAAACTTGAGTAGGATGCCATGATAGTAGAAACACCCTTAATGATTGAATTATAGTAAGCAGGCATGTGGATGCTTAACAATTCGTGCTGGCTAACTATAGTGTTGTTTTCATTAATGCCATTGACTGTGCCTCCATCACCTGCATAGTGCTTTGCACAAGCTGCCACGTTATCCCTGTATGCAATGTAATCATAAACATTGGTATGGATTTCACATATATTTTGCACTAGTTTGTAATAAAGGTTTTGTCCTCAAAAAAAAAAAAAGGGGGTTTTGTACATACAGGGTGCAAAACTTTGGAAATTTACCATCTTTGAAACAAATATCAAATAAAGTAATAAAGTAAAGGAGACACTAATTCTTACTTTCCTCCAACATATGGTCTGCCCAACCAAGATTTATCAGGGAGATCTCCTTGCAACCCGGAGATGATCTCAGTCATTGCTCGGACAATTTTGGGGTCCTCACTATAGCTCTCGTAGCATCGACCCCATCTCGGATCTCTGCAGACCTGCATTATTTAACAGAGGATATACGATTAATGAAAAAAAGAAGAAGATAAAAGTCTAGCACACAAGCGATTTTAGTATCTAAATTTTAAAATGATTTCATTTAGTCTAATGTAAAGCGATCAACTTTAGTATCTAAAAGACTTTGTGATCGATTTATTCCTTATCAAATTTCAAAATAATTACTTTTAGATGTCCTTATAGAGTGATGTCATGTCAATTTTTCATTGTACCATGTCATTAAGGGACTAAGCAATCAATTTAAATTTCAGAGACTAAAATTACTCTTGTGCTAAACTTTTAAGAGCAAAAACAGGTGTTCAGGTTATTTTTATATATAGTTCATTCCTATGAAGAAATTTTTACTTACCGCAATACATGGAGCAAAAGCATAAGGAATTCCAGTGGCTCGAACTTCACGTGCAGTTGCAATCCCAATCTTCTTTATAAGTTGAGGATCCCTATAGTAGATCACAGAATGTGTATAGCAAGTTTAATTTATGCATCTTGGAGTATCACAGAATAATGGATTGATCGTATCAGTTTATATGTTGAATACAAAACAGAAATATTGTATTCAGAATCTAAAAGCATTGCATTTCTTATGAGGCTAAAATACTCATATAAAAAAACATCAGATTTTCTCTGAATTTCAGTCAATATAGGATGCATAAAAATAATTAAATGCAGGATCAGCATCTGATGTGTCTAAAAGGGGTAGAGCTATTGTCAAAAGAAAATTACAATTAATAGTATTCAGGCTAATTTATAATAAAATTTTGTAAAACAAGAATTAAATACAATAAAATACATATACATGAAATGCATACCTGGTTTTATCCAATATTGACTACATATGCATTTTAAAATTTTCAGGTGAGTTTGGATTAGCTTTTTTCTTTTAAATTTTTAATTCATTTGTTTGTGTAAAGCATTCAAAACTTCATTTTTTTAGGTATAATTATATATTTGATTACTTTTAGAAAATGAACTTTCAGTAAAAATGCTAATTCAAACCTCATGCACTTGCCTGGTGACTCCAAGGCCCACATTATGAGGAAAAATGGTTGCATTGTACACATTGTTGTGGCCATGAACAGCATCAATTCCATATATCATAGGGATTCCGAGACGAGTGGAAAGAGCCCCTTCTTGAATTTTGTTCACCGTATCAATCCATTGCCGTGTAGTCGCCTGAGGAGCAGGTACACTCCCTCCACCACTTAATACACTTCCTATAGCAATAACCATTTTTTTTTTTCAATTTATTAAAACCTCAAAACCACAATTCCCGAAATTATTGCTCAAAAAACTCAGGCAATGCAATAATAGAAGTCATTCAATATATATGCATACCAATATAGAATTTATTCACGATTTCAGCAGTGGCATTGGCACGTTCAATTTGGACCATCTGACCAATCTTTTCTTCTATGGTCATTCTCTTCATTAGATCCTTGATCCTAGCACCAAGAGTCTGCTTCGGGTCTTTGTATACCGCGTATTCTGTTGCTTGTACCATGTTGGATGCACAGCAACATAAAACTAAAATAAAAAATGCCAGGAAGGAGGTTGAAATTCCTGCCATTTTGTCCACCTACAAATCCTGTTAAAATTAAGAATGAAAGGTGATATAAGAGTTCAACAATTAACCAAGAACCATTGACATTGTATTGTAAGAATCCTAAACTAAGGCCTTGTGTTAGAGGAGAAAATTAATGCACAAAATGTCTAGTTGAGAACAAAGAAGCTTCTAACACAAGGCATTGATTATGAAAATGAAACTGGCAGCAAAAGTAGCTGGAAAAGAAGGGGTAAATTTAAATAATAATAATAATAAAAAAGGCAATAAGAGAAAAGCACTTACAGGAAAAAATAAATGCAGTTGAGAAGATTGAAGTTGGGTATAAATAAGGAAGACCAGTGCTTGAAATAGACTTGAAAAGGATTAGAACAATATAGTATGAAAGAAAAGAAACGTGTAATAACAACCAGCTTTAGAGACATGATTTGCTAATTTTTTTTCAATGGGTGTTGTCTGTTTGAAATTGAAGGTGGGTTTCTCCTGTAATGTAGGGGGAGGTTAATGCATTTGTTAAATTTTGAAACGCAACTCTGTCATCACCAATTAAAGCTGGTCGTCTCTGCCCACAAGCACAACTAGCTAAGTTTGGTTGTTGCCTAAAGATTTTGGTTGTGGAGAGATTTTTTTTTTTTTTTTTTTTTTTGACGTGGTTGCAGAGAGTGTGTTCCATAAGTAAAAGTTAAAATGCATTTAATATCTACCTATCCATCTATGCTATATATATATATATATGAGATAGGTTCAAGTTACATTTGGAGTAACTCTTTAGAGTTACATCTTTTTTAAACCATTGGATTTAAGTAGATCCAACAGTGAAAAAAGAACTCTCATTAATGCTAATATTCTGATTAGTATCTTATTAATTATTCCTTATTTATTACATTCATATCTATCTCTAAACCTAAAAAAACACAAAAAAGTATACGTATCTCTCTAATTTTTTTTCCACCCTTTCTCAAAAAAAATCCTCCACTGCACGCCTCTCTGTCTCTCTGTCTCTTTCTCCTCCACTACTCTTCCAGCTCCACCGCCAAGTCGCCGGCAGGAAGAAAAAAAAAAAAAAAAAAAGAGGAAGGAAGAAGCCGCTGGTTGCACAACTGGTTAGTCTCCCACTGTTTTTCCCTTGTTATAATTTCTTAGATAGAACTATTTGATTGTATTTAACTATATTGTAAGACGTTGAAAATTTTGGTGGCTGTTGTGGTTCTTTTTATATACAATAGTAGTCTTTTAGTTCTTTTTATATGCAACTATATTTTCCAGAACAACTTGCTATTGACTAAATCTATTGGGTCTATTAGTTCTTTTTATATGCAAAAGTAAATATAATGTATCAAAATAGTTGCTGCATGTGTAGATATAACCTTTGTTTTTCCATTGGGTCTATTAGTTGTTCCAAATTTTATTGTCTCATGTGAAGTTAAATTTTATTACTTTTACTATTGGGGCTATTAGATATAACCTCTGTTTTCCCTTGTTATAATTTCTTAGATAGTACATATGTTTGTAGTGAATGTTTACACACTGATGAGAGGAAACTTTGATATTATATTCGGTCTATTAGTTGTAGCTACAGGTATTGGCTACTAAATCGAATAGTACTTGGCTCAAAGTGATTATTTCTTTAGATATGGAATTATTCAAATTTTTATTTATGTATATATATTGGTTGTTATATTTACATATTTTTATTTTTGTTCATTGTTTATATTGGTTGTTATAGTTACTAAATAGCCAGAAGTTATTAAGGTTAGAAATAAAACTGAAAATACTTCTGAATATTATTAACGTAAAGAGAAATTACACAACACTATTTGGACTGAGGCGCGGCACTCGCTCTCTTTAAGGAGATTAAGCCCTTGGTTGGCTTAACTTTGTAACGGTGCAGACCTTCTCTGACTTGTCTCCCCCAGGATACAACAGCCCAACAAGTGTCGTATGGCTAGAACAACTTCTGCACAAAGTGTTCAAGCCCAAAGCTCCACCAGAAAGAACACCCTTCCTTGCCAAGAATCTCTCTATTTTTCTTGTGTATATTGTGATTTTTTTGTAACTTGGATTGAGTCTGAATGAGTCTATTTATAAGCTCAATGGGCCTCACGAAATTACTACCCAATTTATTCTGATTAATTAGGTCCATTATTCTGATGTAGGGTGTTACAAGATTAATTGTTGGATATTAATTTGATGGGCTGGAGTTACACAATTAATGGTCTGATAAGGAGTTTTTGAAGAATGAAAAGGCCCAAACGGATAGTCCATTGCTCTGAATGGGCTGTCAAGTAGGAGGATCCAAGAGGCTGATTCATTTCCAATTTTGATACCTCCACTCTTCACCTCCCCCTTGCGCACGTATCTAGCCCAATATCTGAGTCAATACATTTTAGCCCATTAATCACCACAATTAAAAAGATAAAAAAGTCTCTCTCCTTTTTAATGTGGGATTAAACATTTTCACTAACTCCTCATCTCCCATATTTACTCCCATATCTTTTCATTTATGTTATTACATTTATTCATTTCATTTATTTAATATTAAAATGCTCCAACATTATATGATGCCCCAAACAGTCCAAAGCTATTAGAGCAAGAGTTACCACCTCAAGATTTTGGTGATTGTGAGTTGAAATCCAAGCCATATGTTGGAGTACAATTTGACTCCCTTGATGGTGTTGAAACTTTTTACAAAGAATTTGCAAAAAAAAGAAGGTTTTGAAATCCTGTTCATACCGGTAAAAGACCACTAGAAGTGATAATATAACTAGTTGTATTTATGCATGTTGTACTGAAGGACAACGCAAAAGAAAACATGACAGCATTTGATGCCAATAATATTGATGCTTAGCATAAAGTGAGTTTTTTCATTTCATTTTTCTAGTCTTTTATATATATATATATATATATATTTTTTTTTTTTTTAAATTTTGATTGTAATAATATGTATCTTTTGTTTCAAATTTACTTATACATTTTTTTCTACTTTAGGTACATGTGGCTGAAGAGAATCACAAAATGAGCTTCGCTTGGTGGAATTGAGATATATAGAGTCCAAGTAGCTTAAAATATAAGTGTTTAAGGACATATGTTGTTAATCATGACGAAACAATACATTTTGGCTTTTTTTTTTTTTTTTTGTTTTGTTTTTAAGGACCTATATTGGAATACTATTTGGAATTTTCTAGCTAATCAAGAACCTTAGCTATTAGTCTTTGATCCATGACAACATATATATGGAGGTAGTAGCAATGCAGCCATAAGTTTGGTTACAAACTACTCATTTACTTTTGCTTTAATGTAATGCGATTAATGGTGTGTTTGTGGCACATTTTTCAGATTTTTAAGCTATTCTATACTCTTTGTTTAGTCCTATATTCATTTTTCATAGAGGTTGTGATAAGCAATCTGTTAGAATAATGAAAACTTTTTGGAGGAAACCTATTAACAATTTTCCCGAAATGTGTTACTGTCTCTAAGGATGGTTTTCAATTAATCATGGTCAACATGTTGTCCTATAATGCATTAGCAACCTGCTTGTTATCCTGATTCAAGACTCTTTCACTTATAGAAATTGATCAACAAAATCGTATTTTGATATAAAGATAAATACACATGTTAAAAAAATTAGCACCTTCATAGGTAGCAGACTTACAGCATCTCTTAATCAAACATCTCTGATTACAAAAATTGATATATGAAGAAGCGATTTTATTCAATCAATTGGAGTCTTAAGTGTACAACTAACATAAATACATTTGGCAGTAACAACTAACAACAGATACAATAGCGTTTGCTGCTCCATAATCACTCTCAAACCTCCACAATCACTCCAATACCAGGTGAAGCAGAGGTCTAAGGATCATTTTTGCTGCTCCATTATCACTATAATACATTTTGTATTCCCATCAAAACGTTTGTCAGTGAGCCTTCTAACATTTCCTGCAAAATGAAGTGTTTGTTTTAAGTCTTTCACAATCAGCTAAAGCAATAAATCAATCTTTAAGAGCCTATTTAAAAAATTAGAGCAAGTTAGTACTATTGCTTTCATAAGGTGTTGTTATCTTCAGATGAAATGACCACCACCCCCACCCAAAAATAAAAAAGAGGGAGGTGGCAATTATATCTACACATATAGCAGCTATTTTGATACTTTATATTTACTATTGCAGATAAAAAAACTAATAGACCCAATAGATTTAGTCAATAGCAAGTTGTTTCGGAAAATATAGTTGCATATAAAAGAACTTTTTTTTTTTTTAATAGAATATGGTAATTCCTTTTAACTGTTCAGAAGTATATACAACCACAACTATTCAAATTGAAATTACGGTGCTAGACCCAAAGGACCATTTATAGAAAATGATAGTTCCTTTTAACAATTAAACATATATATTGCTGGCCATTCAGCATAAATTACAGCCCCTGATAAGTTCATATAGTATGTTGAAGTTTTTGATAGAACAAATCTGTTTATCTCCATTTTTTTCATATTAAATCAAGATACGTAGTAATATTTGTCAGTGGAAACTTGGAATAAAAATTTAGTAACATGTGAAATTAAATGAAGGAATAGTCTGTGTAAAAGTAGTGTACCCTCATTCATATAAAAAGAACTAAAAGACTACTATTGCATATAAAAGGAACCACAATAGCCACCAAAACGTCTGTAGTACAATACAGTTGAATACAATAAAATAGTTCTATCTAAGAAATTATAACAAGGGAAAAAAGTGGAAGACTAACCGGTTGTGCAACCAGCGGCTTCTTCTTCTTTTATTTCTTTTTTTCTTTTTTTTTTTTCCTACCGACGACCTGGTGGTGGAGGGGAAAGAGCAGTGGAGGAGAAAGAGACACAGAGACACAGAGGCGTGCAGTGGAGAATTATTATTATTATTATTTTTTTTTTGAGAAACGGTGGGAAAAAAAATTAGAGAGATATGTATACTTTTTTGTGTTTTTATAGGGTTAGAGATAGGTATGAAATGCAATAAATAAGGAATAATTAATGAGATACTAATCAGAATATTAGCATTAATGAGGGTATTTTTTTAACCGTTGGATTTACTTAAATCCAACGGTTTAAAAAAAGTGTAACTTGAACCCATCTATATATATATATATATATATATATATAAAGGGAGAATTTTCATATTTGAACTAGACTTTTATGTGATTCAAAAATACCCTTGGACCCTACCTTAGTCAGGGACAAAATTTAGGGATAACCTAGTAAAAATATGTCTCTAACTCCACTTAGGGTGTATTTATTTGGAGGTGAAATAGGGTGGATAGAAAACTTTGGAGGAAAAATAGGAATGAAAACTTTTTTGAGTGTGTTTGATTGGGTGAAAAGAAAGGAAAATAAATGGTGGAGTCTAGGTGTTTTCTCCCTAAACCCATTAAAAGGTTTTCTCTCGGGGAATCTGGGTAACTAGGCATAAGTATCAAACTTTATAGTTAGTTGGCCCGGTTCGGAAAGTATATAACATAGTAGCATCTCGAGCCTAAGAGGCTCGATTTTAAGCCTATAAATCTAGTTTTTGGGACTCGATTTTCATGGGTTGACGTGGCATTTTTTTTCACGTGGCAACCACGTGGAAATTGAGTCACAAAGACTCGATTTCTAAACCAAAAAAATTTCAAAAAATTTTAAGTCTCAGACGCGCCTTACCTCACTGGATTAGATCATAGAGAGAGAGAGAGAGAGAGAGAGAGAGAGAGAGAGAGAGACCAGATCAGCGGAGAGAGAGATCAGATCAGATCAGAGAGAAAGAGAAAGACCAGATCAGAGAGAGGAAGAGGCCGCCGGCCTGAGCTCCGCGAGCCTGGCCAGATCAGAGAGAGAAGAGGCGTGCGGCTGGGCTGCGCGACGGCCAGGCTCGCGCGGCCTGGGTCACCCTGCCTGGCCCTGGTCGCGCCGCTGGGTGCCTTGCCTGGGGCTTTCTTTCTTCTTCGGCTTTTTTTTTTTTTTTTTTTTTTGGGCTCTATTTCTGATTTCTTTCTTTGTTGTGTTGTGGTGGTAGCATATATGGGCTTGTAAATCGAGTCTTAGAGCTCGATTTCCATGTAAAGCTACGTGGAAAAAGTGCCAACTCAGACCCGATTAAAGCATGAAAATCGACCTTCAAAGACTCAATTTATAGCTCCTAAATCGAGTCTCTTAGACTCGAGATGCTAGTAAAAAATATAGTTTGAAACTAATGACTATTAACTACATAGTTGGGATTTTATGGTTAAATTCCAATTTCGTTCGTTTTCTCTCCAAAATGGAGAGAAAACTAAAGGGAGAAAATGATGTTACGTAATGGACAAAAATGCCCATGTCCCGTTCATTTCTTTTTTTTTTTTTTGCTTTTTTTTTTTCATTTTTTTTTTTATTCCTTGGCTATGGGTGGGCATGTTGCCTCTTTTTTTTTTTTCTTTTTCTTTTCTTTTCCTAGACATTGCTTTTTTTTTTTTTTTTTTGGTTTAACTAGACATGATTTTTTTTTAATAAATAAATTGGGTGATTGCTTTTTTTTTTTTGGTGGTTGTTTATCACTTTTTTGTATTAATTGGCTATCATTTTTAACAAGGGTGTATGAGTAAATTTATACAAACTCACTTTTTTCATCTCCCACTTTCCACTCCTAATCAAACAAAAAGGAGAGAAATTAAAATCTTCTCTATCTAGTATCCTCCCACGTTTCCATTCTTTCACCATTTTTATTTTCTTACTTGTCTACCTCTCCAACCAAACGGACCCTCAAAATGCCTACAAAATAGGACACTCTTCTACTAATCCATGTCTTTAAAACAAACTTATCTAAAAATTTGATTAAAAAAAAAATTCTCAGTCCACTTTAAAAAATCGTCTAAACATATTAATCTCTCTAAATGAGAGTTTTAAGGTTTTTTTTTTGGTTGTGTCATAATCTAAAAATTTAAATGAATAGAAAATTATCATACTAGACCAAAAGAAAAAAGAAAAAGAAAAAGAAAGAGCCTCATCGCACGCACAAAGCGTGTGTGATGAGGTAATACTATCTATAAGAGGATTCTTCTTTTTGAACTAGACTTTTATCTGATTCAAAAATACCATCATTAATGAAAGGTAACTTCTCTTAGAAATAGGGTTATAAATGTCAAATAATAAATTTCATTTTGAATTCAAAAAGAGAACTCCTAAAATTTAGGATTTTTCCCCTTCACGTTCATCTTTTTATTCCTAAAATTTAGCTTTTTTCATTCATTTTTCATCCGAATAAAAGTAAAAACCCTAATTTAAAAAATAAAAAACTAAGAGAACTCATAAAATTTAGCCTTGTTTTCCCTCATGTAGTTATCAGGGACGGAGCTACGCTTTGACCAGGGGGGCCACGGCCCCCCTTGGATTTGGGGAAAATTTTTTCTGTAGGTACAAGTATATGTAATGTTAATGTTCATTAGCCAAAAAATAATCTTAGAGCTATGTTATGACTAGGCCTCACAACATCCCATATATATGTTGTTTGCTATCTCATATGAGAAGATAAACTTAGAGATGAAGATGAGAGGAAATTATTTATCATTGAAAGAATAGGAAAGTGTAGCTCTGCTTATATATACAGGAATAGAGCACTTGAATGAGACAAATAAAAGCAATTAAAAACAAGCTTTTTAATTTTAACACAAATCAAGTTCTGGTACTGCACTTTTTGGGTTCTCAATATCAAATTAGACTGAATTCTCTCTCTTAATGACTAAAATTTGCAATTTTATTTTATTATATATATTATATTTTAAGTCAAACTTTGCCCCCAAACTTCGGCTCTGGCTCCGTCCCTAGTAGTCATGATATCTTATTTTTCCTACACCACTTTCAAATACACGTTCAAAAATGAAATTACTATTACAGCTTATTTTTAAAGTTTTTCCTTTTCATTTGTTTGAAAAATATATATTTTTTAAATTATGATAGATGTAAATTATTAACCTATACCAACAAAAATAGAAGAGCCTCTGAGCACGTGCAACATATGTGCTTAGAGGCTAGTATTATCTATAAGAAGATTCTCCTCTTTACACTAGACTTTTATATAGTTCAAAAATACTCCTAAACCTTAGGTTTAACAGAGAAAAAACTTGAGGACAACTTTATAAAAATATACCTCTAACTCCACTTAAAATGCCTACAAAATAGGACACTTTCTTACTAATCTATGTCTTCAAAACAAACTTATCCTAGATTTCCTTAAAAAAAAAAAAAAAAAAAAAAAAAAAAAAAAAAAAAAAAACTTATACAAATTATTATATATAATATATAATAAAGGAAAATTATGACACTAAACTAACAAAAAAAAAAAAAAAGGCTCATTGCACGCGTAAAGCACATATGATAAGACTATTTTTATTTAACAATATTGTTTATATTTTAAAAAAAAAATAAAGTTTGTTGGGTTAAGATAGCTTGACCCTGGTTAATTAATTCAATTATCCAAGTTGCTTAATTAGGTCTAATTTGCATGAAAATTGTGAAAGCATCAATAAATCACTAATTAAATTAAATGCAGTGAAAAATAAATTAGACACGATGATTTATTGACAAATGGGGAAAACCTCTCGCAAGGCAAAGATTCCACTGGGTGATTTTAAGGTTATCACTCCCAAGAATCTACTAATCAACAATCAAGCGGTTACAAGTATAAGAAATCTTACCAACTACCCTAGCCCATCCGGAAATACCAAGTTACAGTTGAACCTTCGCTCTAATACATAATTGGACTTTTAGCCTTCTTTCCTTTATTGCACAAATCTCCAATCTATGACTAATCCTTTGCACGGATCCCAGTACATGACTAACTCCAGCAACTTGAACAAATGTTGTTGGCTGCAAAGTTTTTCACTTCATCAACAATGAAGATCTGGAGGCACTTGGTTACAAAACCTATGGTGTACAAACATGGTAGCTTCTCAAAGAAAAAATAAGTCTCTTGGTCTCTGTATTTGTGTATGATGACTTTTAAAATAAGCCTTATATATGTCTAGGATTGTGAAAAAAGAAACCCTAAACAAATACACAAGCTTAGGCCGAAATTCAGATTTGGAAAACTGAAAATCATAGCTCTTGATAGATCGAGCTTTTGTCGAGCTATCTATCGAGCTGCGCATTAAGTCTCGATAGCAGGGATCTATTAAGCTATCTATCGAGACTTAATGAAAGGTTTTTCTTCACTTGTTTCTTGGAACAATCTTCATGACTTTCAATACGAACACTTGATATGCTTTGAACAACATATTTCTTGATATATTAAACTCATTTTAGATCTACCCAATTACAAGTAAAGTTAATTTTGTCAAAAGATTAGTCAATTACATAAAATATGACCCTAACAAAGTTTATTTTTTAGGGAAAAAAAAACAATAAATATATGCACTCAAAGTAATGATTCATTTCCAAGATTTAAAAAAAAAAAAAAAAAAGAGTCCTGTTAAGGACGCATTTTAAAAAATAATAAATATCCAACCACAAGTTCTTGATGCATTTTTTATATTTAATTTGAGATAAAAATTCTACTCTTGTGACTCTTGCACACTTTTTTTTTTTTTTTTTTTGAGAAAATATTCTAGCTTAATTTAAGAGGATTTTCTATTTTATCACCTAAGTTTTGAGATGTTCTTAAATTCCCTCTCATACAACAAGGGCAGCTCAAGGCCTAGGCAACTTAAAACTAGGCCTAAGACCCCTAATTTTTTTAAAGATTTTTCCCTTTATAAAAAAGCCCCATCTCACTATAAAAGCCCAAAATGGTTGAATGATATTAGAGATATTACAAATTTTTGTGTTAACAATCACAAATAAATTTAAATATTCATTTATTAAGTGGTTGAAGTCCGCTAATTACATTCTTGGCCACATCAATTTGTGTGTTTTATGTAATAAAGTTTGTAGTACCTATAGCATTTTAAAGGTGTTATGTACTATTTTTCTCACCTTCAAATAGGTTTCTAATATATTATACCAACAAGAACTCAACCCAGGTACAAACTATAAACTTTTCCCATATGTTTGTTGGGGGAAAGGGGAAGGGGGTGGGGATGGGATTTGTTTTGATGCTTTAATTTTTGTAAGCCAATATTCTACACGACTTTTGTCAACAGCGCCCACCTAATCATTCACATGGTCACACACCAAAAAACCTCTATCTCTTTCTTAACATCAATATCAAAATTTATTACGATGCATTATCTTATTTAAGATAAAGTAAACCTCTATTCTAACAGAGTAATAATTTTGCATTTATTTGTTAAATTTCTATGCTTGAACCAAGATATTTGATTCTCTATATGAAATTAACTTTAGTTTGGTTCTTCTCAAAAAAAAAAAAAAAAAAAATTTAGTTTTGTCAATATTAATTCATAATTTTTTTTTTAACTCAAAAAAAAAAAAAAAAAAAAAAAACTTTAGTTTTGTCAATATTAATTCATTTTTTTTTTTACTCATCAAATTAACATTCGTTTTGTAAGTATTAAATAAATTTAATTATTAAATATTAAATACAATGGTCCCACTTAACATTATTACCTTAGGCTCCAATTATATTTTGCCAGCCTGCCATAAAACTCACTAGATCTTAAAAAAAAAAATTGAACAATGGAATCAAATAATAAGTCAAATTACTAATTTTCTCAAAATTCAAAATTTTAAGTTTTTCTCTATATATTACTAAAAATAGCCTATTAAAAACTCTCTGAAACGCGTATTAAAAACTCTGCAAAAAATTTAAAATTACAATTTTATTTATTTATTTAAAATAACCCCAAAAAGGCTAAATGGATTGATTTAACCTTACCATGCGTTCAGATTAAGTAGAGGGAGTTCGGATTTGCGATGGAGAATTTATCATTTATTTTTTGGTAAATAAGTGTCCATTTGGGAACCTCATAGTTTCCATGAGCTTATTTGCATTGTGTTTACTAAAAAAAGAAAAAAAATTGGTAGCTTTTTTTTTTTTTTTTTGAAAAACAAGACATTGAATTTTATTAAATAGTAGACAAATCTACCTGATAAGTAGCAATAGTGTGTGATGGGACATCTTCCATCCACACTTGAAAACCAATGACATGATGTGCATATCGAGCTAGGTTTGGCCTGTTTGGGTAAATAAGTGTCCATTTGGGAGCCTCATAGTTTTTCATGAGCTTATTTGGGTTGTGTTTACCAAAAACATATATTCTTGGTAGCTTTTCTATTTAAATATATTTTTGGTAGCTTATTTTCAATTAAACTATTTTCGTCATTATTATTAGTATTTTTTATATAAAAAAATAAGCTAAGATAAAAACCAAAAAGCTAAACACTTAGGGTATGTTTGGTAACTGTTTTTTCCTCTTATTTTCTGTTTCCAAACACAATTTTCTATTTTTTAAACTAAAAACTTGTTTGGCAACCCAAAATGGACAAAAACAAAAATTGTTCTCAAAACTCAATTTGTGAAGGAAACTGAAAACATGTAAAATGTTGTTTTCAGTTTCTAATTTTTAAAGGTTAATGAAAACACACATTTAATTTAATGAGTATATCTCATTTAATGAGTTAGCATTAGAATTCAAATCTTAGTAACAATATATTTTAGTATTTTCAATTTTTTTTTTTCAAAACACTATTTTTTTTTAATTTCAACTAACCAAACATGTTTTTTATTTAAAAAATACAAGAAAATTGTTTTTTCTTTATATTTCCAAAAAAAAGTTTTTGAAAATAGAAAACAAAAACTGTTACCAAACATAATCTAAATTTTATAACTAGGAAAAAATTCAATTAAATTCTAAATTGAATTTCAATTATTGTCTAATTTTACCCCACGTGTCCCATAAAAGTTTTTTAATTCTTGTGTCAAATGAGTTAATCTAGTGCAAAAGACAAGGAGTCTAATATAAATCAACAATAAAAAACTCATAAAAAAAAATAAAAAAAAAGAGTAAGCTCATATATATATAGCCAAAACTGAGTGAAAATTTAATTAAATTCTAAATTAGATTATATTTTAGTATTTTCTATTTTTTTTTTCAACAAAACACTATTTTTTTAATTTCAACTAAACAAACATGTTTTTTATTTCAAAAATACAAGAAAATTGTTTTTTCTTTATATTTCCAAAAGCAAGTTTTTGAAAATAGAAAACAAAAACTATTACTAAACATAATCTAAATTTTTATAACTAGGAAAAAATCCAATTAAATTATAAATTGAATTTCAGTTATTGTCTAATTTTACCTCACGTGTCCCATAAAAGTTTTTTAATTCTTGTGTCAAATGAGTTAATCTAGTGCAAAAGACAAGGAGTCTAATATAAATCAACCATCAAAAACTCATAAAATAAAATAAAAAAGAGTAAACTCATATATACAGCCAAAACTGAGTGAAAATTTAATTAAATTCTAAATTAAAGTTTAGTTTTGTGCCACGTATCTCATTTAAATTTTAAATTTGTGTGTCAAGTAAATTATTAGGTGCAAAAATCAAAGACATTCAATTAGATTCTAAATTGAATTTTAATTGGAGTTCAACTTTACACCATGTGTCTCATCTATTTTTTTAATTTTTGTGGCAAGTGAATTATTGGATGCAAAAACCAAAGAGTCTATATCTAATTAGATTTAAAATCATCTGCGTGTGTGTGTGTGTGATTGTTTTTAAATTTACTTGTACATATGCACGGGATTACACTCTAATATTATATATATATATATAGGCGAAGTTTAGAGAAAGTTCAATTAAAATTTCAAATTAGAGTCCAATTTTGCGTCATGTCCAAATTTATTTATTTTTTGAGAGTTTTATTTCCTAATTTTAGAATCAAATGTGGAATCACATCATAAATATTCACCTAAGTGAGTTATTGAGTACAAAAACCAAAAAGTAGAATAAATGGATCGAAAAAAAAGTGCTTCACAAAAAAAATAAAAAAATTAAGAAGTAATAAAAAAAAAAAAAATAGACATGGACAATTTATATTTTATACCTAATAATATTCTTACAAGACTTTTTAAAGAGTTAACAAAATACAAGAATGGCTATCAATGGTATTTAAATTATATATATATAGATGTGGGGTATAAAAATTTAACAAGGTAATCATGCCATGTGTCACACCTAAAGCTGAGGAGGCCAATACAGTTCCGAAGAGTCCAGACACTTAAATGGTAAAACCAGAGGGGCGAGCCATGGCCACGTCAATGACATATTACCAGAGGGGGTTAGCCTTAGCATGATTGGAGGAATGGTAGTTGTCACCACATTTAATACACCTCACCAAACACCTTGGCTCATTTATGTGGAGAAGACTCTTAAACAATGCTGCCTTGGTTGCCGTAACTCATAGAAGACTTGGAAGGGCGTTTGATGGGACAAGCATTCAAGTAGAGGCCTACATGATCAACAAATGGAGGGTCATGATTAGACAAAAGAGGCTATATAATGTGAGAGATCCTTCAGAGAATGGGGGCATCTGAAAAAAGCTGAAAAACATTGTAATTCAAGGAACTAAAATCGTAATCAAGTTTAAGAGGAATATACTTAAGAACTATCCTCCTCATACTCTGCCGAGGAAAGATTTCTTCATATAAAACTTGTTTTCCTTTGTTTTGTTTCAATCTTAAAATTGATTATGGGCATTGTCTAGCTCACCGAAACCTAGTTTACAATCCACTCTCTAAAAATTCACTGTGTTGGGCTCTTTGGGCCTGAATCCTTTTACCTTTTGGGCTCAGGAACCAAAACCTGCCCCAACAATTGGCGCCATCTGTGGGAATACTTGAGTTTTAGTGAGATCAGCGTTCAGCTATGGTGGGTTCAAGTCCAAACCGAGAAGAATCTGTTGGTTCCTAAGGCCAAGATCATTTCCTTAACCTTGAATGTAGGAGAGATCGTGAAGTTAGTATACATACTACTTAAACTAGCAGGAGCCAGTCTCGAAGTAGGAGTCACTTCTTTCATGAAGAGAATACTAGAAGCATGCGGTTGGAGATTGACCGCCTGCAAAGGAGGTTACACCATGAGCGATGGAGAAAGACTCATTCAAGCTTTGACCCTTCTTTTGATGACGATGGGAATGGCAACTATAGGCCTAGGTCAAGGACTCCTTCTAGTGAGTCTTTTTCTTATGATGAGGATCGCCATTATAAGCGCATAAATAAGAGCCTATCTCGCAAAGGTCTGGGAAATGAGGCTATGAGTAGGGCATTGAACCAAATTTCCAAATTACCTTTTACACGCAGGATTGAAGGAGAAAAACTTCCTCTATGATTCACTCAGCCAACATTCACCATGTACAATGGTTAAACGGTCCCCATGGAGCATGTGAGCCACTTCAAATAGAGAATGGCTATTCACTCCAAGAATAAGGCCTTGATGTGTAAGGTGTTCCCATCCAGTTTAGGGCCTGTAGTGATGAGATGGTTTGATGGCCTAGGTGAAGGCTCTATTAATTCCTTTAAAGAGCTTACTCAAGCGTTTAGGGCTCGTTTTGTTACTTGCAACAAGTTCCTCAACCCTTGGACTCTTTGTTGTCCATGACCATGCGAGAAGGGGAGACCTTGAAAACATACTCTTAATAGATACTGGGAGATGTTCAACGAGATCGATGAGAATTTTGATGATGTGGGCATAAGGACTTTCAAGGTCAGCCTGCCTGTCGAACATGATTTGAGGAAGCCTTTGACAAGGAAGCCTGTTAGGAGTATGCATTAGCTCATGGATTGTATTGACGAGTATAAGCAAGTCGAGTAGGATTAGCAACAAGGAAAGGGAAAGGCTAAGGTGATCCCTTAGGAACGGAGGGATTTCAGGTCTGATAGGTATAATAGCAGTCAACCTCGGAGAGATTTTGCCGAGCACCCTGGCTCAGCTGCTACCTAGGTGGTTAATACTGTATTTTGAGAACTCGTGTATCAGGTTTAAGAAAAAATTAAGGACAAGTAATACTTTAAGTGGCCAACTAAGATGGGAGAAGACTCCATGAAGCGCAACCAGAGTCTTCATTGCCAATACCACTAGGAACAAGGGCACACTACCGAGGATTGCAGGACTTTGTGGAGTCACCTGGAGCAACTGGTTAAGGTAGGAAAGTTAAAGAAATTCCTGTATTAACCCAACGTAATGGGTGGTTAGGCAGGGTCGGGGGCTCAGAGAGATGCTTCTACAAGACCACCTCTAGGTACAATTAATGTCGTTCTTGTTGCTCTGGGAAGGACTAGTTCTCAGCCATCCAGAGTGATGTCTGTAGCTTAGCCATCTACAGAGGGCTCTTTCCTTGATCCGAAAAGCAGTATAATGAAAGTGTGGCTGACTTTGAGCTTTTTAGATGAGGATAAGGTTGGAACCATGCAGCCATATGATGACACCCTGATGGTCACCCTCAGGATAGGTGGGTATAATGTGATAAGAGTGTTGGTATATCAAGGAAATGGCACAGAAATCATGTACCCTAACCTATTTAAAGGGCTAAAGCTAAGGTCCGAGGACCTGACCTGCTATGATCCCCCTCTAATAGGGTTTAACGGGAAGATTGTCTTTTTGAAAGGCCAAATCCGAATACCCGTTCAGATAGGGATAGAGGTCATAGAGGTGAATTTCATCGTGGTAAATGCCTACTCCCTCTATACTGCTATTGTGGCAAGACCTTGGCTTCACACCATGGGAGCCATATCTTCCATTCTGCACCTAAACGTAAAGTATCTGTTTGGGGATTAAGTTGAGGAGCTGGTGGGAAGCCAGTCTAGGGCCAGGCAGTGCATGGTGGCCGCGATTAGACATCAGACTAGAGGTGAGTTCTTAGCCTCTGCTGGGTGGGATTTATAGCAATCAAAGGTGCTAGTGTTGCCCATGGACAAAGTGGCAGAAGGGGCAAAGTGTGAGCAGCTGGAAAAGGTTGTTATTGGCAATGATGAGGAGAAGTTCTTTCAGTTCGAAGTTCAGTTGCCTCCTTAAGAGAGAGAAGAGCTAATAGATTTTCTTAAAAAAAATATTGACGTATTTGCATGGAGTGCTTACGAGGCCCCCGGAGTGAATCCAAATTTCATTTGTCATCATTTAAACGTCAATCCATTCTTCATCCCCAAAAAGCAACCACCTCAGCACTCATCTAAGGAACATTCTGACACTATCAAGGATGAAGTGCTAAAGCTTAAGTGGGCTAGGGCCATAAAAGGAGGTGTTTTACCCTAAATGGTTGGCCTACGCGATGGTGATGAAAAAGAAAAGTGGGAAGTGGCGGGTATGTGTAGATTTTACAGATTTAAACAAAGTTTGCCCTAAGGATTCCTCCCCCATGCCTCGAATAAATCAGGCAGTGGATATGGGCCATCCTCAGATGAGCTTCTTGGATGCTTTCCAAGGATATCATTAGATACCATTAGCTTAGGATGATCAAGAGAAAACTTCTTTCCTTACACTCACGGGAAACTACCATTACAAAGTGATGTCATTTGGATTAAAAATGTGGGGTCTACTTATCAGAGGATGTTTAAGCCTCAGTTGGGCAAAAATATTGAGGTGTATATAGATGATATGGTGGTAAAGAGTAAAGTAGAGTTTGAGCATATAGATGACCTCAGAAATATTTTTGAGATACTGAGGAAACACAAATTGCGCCTTAATGCTACCAAGTGTTCTTTTGGCATAGGCTCTGGCAAGTTTCTGGATTATATGGTTACCCACCGTTGAATTGAAGTTAACCCTAATCAGATTAGAGCAATTTACAACTTGCAACCTCCTCAGAATCCCAAAGAAGTCTAGAAGTTGACAGGGATGACTGTTGCTTTGAATTGATTCATTTCTCGGTCAACAGGTAGGTGTCAGCCCTTCTTCCAATTGTTGCATAAGTGGAAGGGATTTGAATGGATAGAAGAATGTTCCTCGACCTTCCAGCAATTGAAGGAGTATCTTTCTCGTCCGCCTATTATGTCCAAACCCAATGAGGAGGAGGTTCTATTTGCTTACATTGTTGTAACCTCACATGCGATGAATTTGGTACTGATATGGGTTGATGATGGGGTGTAGAGACCGGTTTATTATGTGAGCAAATCATTACATGAGGCAGAGGTTCACAATTTACTATTGGAGAAGGCCATCTTGGCAGTAGTACATGCTACACAGAAGCTCCCACATTACTTCTAGGCTCACACTGTTGTGGTTCTAATCCAACTCCTTCTTCGATCACTGCTTCAAAAAGTTGATTACATAGGGAAAATTACAAAATGGAAAACGATCTTAAGAGCTTTTGATATTAAGTATATGCCTCACATTTCTATAAAGAGTCAGATCCTTACAGATTTGGTAGTTGTGCCTTCTTTAGAAGAAAATGGTGAAAGGCCGAACATGGATGGAAAATTAGTTAAGATGATCTCCTTGCAGGAACCTCTATCTTGGAAGGTGTATGTTGATGGCGCAGCAAATCAAAAGGGATCAGGAGTGAGGCTAGTTGTAGTATCTCCTAAAAGGATCATCATTGAGAAATCCTTAAGTTTGAGCTTCTCGGCCATGAACAATGAGGCCAAGTACGAGGCTTTGTTGGTGGGAATGGCTATGGTTCAGAAAATGGGAGGAACAATAGTGGAGATATTTTCAGATTCAAGATTGGTTGTAGGCCAAGTAAAAGGAGAATTGGAAGCCAAGAATGTGAGAATGCAGGACTATTTGAATTAAGTTAAGCACCTGCAATCAGGGTTTGAATCTTTCTGATGTAGAACAGACAGCACATGCCTTCTTGGAGCAGCAAGGGCACAGGAAGTCACAACGCAAGATCAAAAGGGGGTGCCAGTAGAGGCCATCAGAGGTAACAGTGTCAGAATTGCAAGAAATTTGACAGGTTGAAGGGAAACGGTGTTCTGATCCAAATTCATGCCATGAACGTCGCCAAATTTTAGGAAAATTCCTTCGTTAAGGCCCCGACAATAATGTTTTTGCTATTTATAGTAATATTTGTTTTTCCTTAATAACTTTTAGTTTAAAAGTCAGAATAAGGTTCCGTCTGTTTTGGGACGACCCTTAAGGTTAGTAGTTTATGATTCTGTGTTTAACTCAATTTTGCCATTTTTGGTAAAATTCAGTAATTTTGTCACCTAATCGCTTAATTAGTGCGAATTAGGGTTTTAAACGTTTTTGCTCAGTATTTATATGTTTTGTAGCCGTCAGAGGCAAAATAGACTATTATCAATAAACACAGACTTTTGTCAAATTTTCTTTTCTGGTGGATTCTAGTTTTATCTCCTTGTAGATTCAGGGAAACCCCTCATGAATTCGAGGTTTACTACCAGAAACTAACAGTTTAGTTTCTGTTTCATCAAGAGAGTATTGTGTATGCTTCTCTTCAGGCTTCCGCGATATCAGTTGGTATCAGAGCCTTGATTTACCCTAGTCTGATGGCTAACCAGCGAGACGGTGACCACCATAACAATGACGGCGGTGACGGCGTCAATAACCCAATCCTCACTAGGGCTGAGTTCCTTGATTTTCGTGATGAAAATCAACAATTTTGTGATTCAACCCAACAGACTCTGGACCAGATTCAAGCAGCACTTGCCACTTTGCTTAACCGAAACCCTAATCGCGTTGATGAAGAGCGACGTGATAATCGAGTGCGTGGCCTTCCCTATCATGGTCCAAACCGGAACAGGCAGCAGATGAAGAAGACAGTGAAGATGAGGAGTATGTAGAGAGAGTCCTTGGAAATCATTGTGGTCCTGCGAGGGATAATGGTCGAGATTATCAGGAGCAGATGGATTATCGGATGAAAATAGAGTTACCATCTTTTAATGGTAATGTCTCCATTGAAGAGTATCTGGATTGGGTCAGTGAGGTTGAAAAGTTTTTCGACTATATAGGTACAGCAGAAGACAAACAGGTGTGTTTGGTGGCCTACAAATTGAAGGGAGGAGCATCTGCCTGGTGGGATCGTGTTCAATTAAACTGTACTCGTGAACGAAAGCTTCCAATACGGTCATGGAGGAGGATGAAAAGATTAATGGCAGATCGGTTCTTACCACCAAATTACCAGCAGGAGTTGTTTAGACAGTACCAGGATTGCAGGCAGGGTACTCGGACAGTTAATGAGTACATGGAGGAGTTTGACAGGTTGGCGAATCGCAATGATTTGGAGGAAACTGAAGATCAACGGATATCCAGATTTGTACACAGGTTACGAGTTTCCATTCGAGATCAGGTATCCTTACAAACCCTATATACTTTGAATGAGGCTGTAACCTTATCCAAGAAAATAGAATTTCAGCATCTCAGGACAGGTTCAAAGTTTTCCAACCGCAGTTCGGAGTCCTTTAGTTCCATTGCCAACAAAGGTAAACAGCCCATGTTTACACCACAGTCACAACCCGTGGTTAGGGAGAATAGTGGTGTCAACCAATCCATAGTGGCAGTAGCAGGTTCCGCAGCCCAGCCAATAGCGAATGCCAACCCCTATGCTAGGCCAACTAGGAATAAGTGCTACAGGTGCGGAGAACCAAGACATCGATCTAGTACTTGCCCTAAGCGAGCCACAGTGAATCTGGTAGTGGCAGAAGAGGGTGAGGTAGAAGGTGAACAGGAGGGTGAAGAGGTGTATAATGATGCGGATCCATATGCCTATGATCCCAATGAGGTCCAAGAGGATGAGGAAGACGTGCCATTAGGGCAGTCTTTGGTGATTCAGAGGTTATTACTCACACCAAGGGTGGAATTTGGTGACCAGCGGAATGAGATCTTCCGAGCACGATGCACCATCAATAAAAGGGTCTGTGATTTGATCATAGATAGTGGCAGTGTAGAAAACATTGCGTCAAAGAGTTTGGTTACCAAGCTAGGACTGAAAACAGAAAAGCATCCCTCCCCGTACAAGATAGGTTGGATCAAGAAAGGTACGGAAACTCTTGTTACTCAACAATGTCGTGTTACTTTTTCTATGGGTAAATATTATGTAGATGAAGTAGTTTGTGATGTTGTTGAAATGGATGCATGTCATTTAATACTGGGTAGACCTTGGCAGTATGATGTAGATGCTACTCATAAGTGTAAGGATAATGTGTATGTGTTTTTTAAGAATGGCAGAAAAATTTTCCTTGGTCCTATTAAGGAAGGCAGTAGACCCAAAGCTTCTAAAGTGGAGGGGAAGCCAGCACTCCTTATAGTGAACAATGAAGATGAGTTTGACAGGGATTGTAAGGAGTTGAAACAGGTATAACCGTACAAGATAGGTTGGATCAAGAAAGGTACGGAAACTCTTGTTACTCAACAATGTCGTGTTACTTTTTCTATGGGTAAATATTATGTAGATGAAGTAGTTTGTGATGTTGTTGAAATGGATGCATGTCATTTAATACTGGGTAGACCTTGGCAGTATGATGTAGATGCTACTCATAAGTGTAAGGATAATGTGTATGTGTTTTTTAAGAATGGCAGAAAAATTTTCCTTGGTCCTATTAAGGAAGGCAGTAGACCCAAAGCTTCTAAAGTGGAGGGGAAGCCAGCACTCCTTATAGTGAACAATGAAGATGAGTTTGACAGGGATTGTAAGGAGTTGAAACAGGTATATGCTGTAGTAGTGACAGATGGTGAGCCAAAGAAGGTTGCTGAGATACCTGAGGCGATTCAGCCATTAATCAAGGAGTTTGAAGAGCTTTTTCCAGAAGAGCTGCCTGTAGGTTTACCACCGATGCGTGACATCCAACATTGCATTGATTTAGCTCCTGGAGCTAGTCTACCAAATCTGCCACATTACAGGATGAATCCTCAAGAGGGTCAGATTCTACAGGGGCAGGTGGATGAGCTTTTGAGCAAGGGGCAGATCAGGGAGAATATGAGTCCATGTGCAATACCGACATTGTTAACACCAAAGAAGGATGGAAGCTGGCGTATGTGTGTGAATAGTCGAGCCATCAACAAGATCACAGTCAGGTACCAATTTCCTATTTCACGACTAGATGACATGTTTGATATGCTGAGTAGGTCCAAGTGTTACACCAAGCTGGATCTCAAGAGTGGGTATCACCAGATTCGGATCCGACCTGGAGATGAGTGGAAGACAGCTTTTAAGACAAAGGAGGGGTTATATGAGTGGATGGTAATGCCTTTCGGATTGTCTAATG
This sequence comes from Quercus suber, assembly GCF_002906115.3. NCBI lineage: Eukaryota > Viridiplantae > Streptophyta > Magnoliopsida > Fagales > Fagaceae > Quercus > Quercus suber. The sequence continues at coordinate 149,485 of NW_027070186.1, forward strand.
CTCCCAGCACTTTCATGAGAATTATGAATCAGGTATTGAAACCATTTATTGGAAAGTTTGTGGTAGTTTATTTTGACGATATCTTGATTTAAAGTAAGACAAAAGCAGCCCACTACAATCATTTGCGAGAAGTATTAGCGGTGTTGTAGGCCAATAAGTTGTATATCAACTTGAAGAAGTGCAGCTTCTTGACTGATAAGTTGCTGTTCTTAGGGTATGTGGTCAGTGCGGATGGGATTCATGTTGATGAGGATAAGGTCCGTGCAATCAGAGAGTGGCCAACCCCAATGACAGTGAGTGATGTGCGAAGCTTCCATGGGCTAGCAACCTTCTATCAGCGGTTCGTTCGAGATTTCATTAGCATAGTAGCCCCTATCACTGAGTGTCTGAAGAAAGGGAAGTTCTCATGGGGAAAAGAGGCAGAACAAAGCTTTGCCTTAATCAAGGAAAAGTTGAGCACAGCCCCGGTTTTGGCATTACCTAACTTTGATAAGGTGTTTCAGGTGGAGTGTGATGCATCTGTGGTCGGGATAGACGCTGTTCTTTCACAAGACAATAGACCAGTAGCATTCTTTAGTGAGAAAGTTTGTGAAGCTCGAAGTAAATGGTCAGCCTATGAACTAGAGTTCTTTGCTGTAGTACGGACTCTTAAGCATTGGGAGCACTACCTAATTCAAAGGGAGTTTGTATTATACACGGATCATCAGGCATTAAAGCACATCAACAGGCAAGTTAGCATTAACAGGATGCATGCTCGGTGGGTAGCTTATATACAGCGCTTTCATTTCACTCTGAAGCACAAGTTTGGTGTCACCAATAAGGTGGCTGATGCACTCAGCAGGCGAGCATCGTTGTTGACCACCCTACGTACTGAAGTTGTAGGGTTTGATTGCCTCAAGGAGCTGTACGAGAATGACGAGGATTTTAGTGATATTTGGGGTAAGTGTCAACAAACTCATACTGCTATCAATAGTATGTACATCCAGGATGGTTTCCTTTTTCAGGGCAACCAATTATGCATCCCTAGAAGTTCATTGAGGGAGCAGATTATTAGGGAGCTGCATGGTGGAGGTTTGGGTGGACATATGGGCAGAGATAAGACTATAGCACTGGTGGAAGAGAGGTATTATTGGCCACAACTCAAAAGGGATGTTGGCAATCATGTGAGGAAGTGTCCAATCTGCCAAACTGCTAAGGGACAATCTCAGAATATTGGTTTATATATGCCTTTGCTAGTTCCACAAGCACCATGGAAAGATCTGTCTATGGACTTTATACTGGGTCTTCCTCGAACCCAGCGAGGTATGGATTCTGTTTTTGTTGTGGTTGACAGGTACTCCAAGATGTCCCATTTCATAGCATGTAAGAAGACTTCAGATGCTACTCGAGTGGCCAATCTGTTCTTCAAAGAAGTTGTGCGTTTGCATGGAGTGCCAAAGTCCATCACCTCTGACCGGGATACCAAGTTCATTAGTCACTTCTGGCGAACTTTGTGGAAGCGTTTTGACACTTCCTTGAATTACAGCAGCACTAGTCATCCACAGACTGATGGCCAGACAGAAGTGGTTAATCATACTTTGGGGAATCTGATTTAGTGTATCTCAGGTGAGAAACCCAAGCAGTGGGATCTTGCGATGTCCCAAGCAGAGTTTGCATACAATAGCTCAGTCAATAGAAACACTGGTAAGTCTCCATTTGCCATCGTCTACTGCGTGCCCCCAAAACACGCTTTGGACTTGGTACCTTTACCTAAGCTTTCAGGAGTGAGTCAAGCAGCAAAGAATACGGCTGACCGTATTCAGGCCATGCAAGAGGAGGTGAGGCAAAAACTGGAAGCTACAAATGCTAAGTACAAGGATGCTGCTGATAAGAAGAGGTGTGAGAAGATCTTCAATGTTGGGGATTTAGTGCTGGTGTATCTTAGGAAGGAGAGATTTCCTGTTGGTACCTACAACAAATTGAAGGACAAGAAGTACGAGCCATTTCAGATTACTAAGAAGATCAACAACAATGCTTATGTGGTTGCTTTTCCTCCAGATATGAGTATTTCTTCTACCTTCAATGTTGCTGACTTATATGATTATCATCCTCCTGATGAACCGGATAGTGGGAACTCGAGGTCGAGTTCTTTTCAAATGGGGGGGACTGATGTAGAACAGACATCACATGCCTTCTTGGAGCAGTAAGGGTGCAGGAAGTCACAACGCAAGATCAAAGGGGGGTGCCAGTAGGGGCCATCAGAGGTAATAGTGTCAGAATTGCATGAAATTTGGCAGGTTGAAGGGAAACGGCGTTCTGATCCAGATTCATACCATGAACGTCACCAAATTTTAGGCAAATTCCTTCGTTAAGGCCCTGAAAACAATGTCTTTAATAACTTTTAGTTTAAAAGTCAGAATAAGGTCCCGTCTGTTTTGGGACAACCCTTAAGGTCAGTAGTTTATGATTCTGCGTTTAACTCAATTTTGCCATTTTTGGTAAAATTCGGTAATTTTGTCACCTAATCGCTTAATTAGTGCGAATTAGGGTTTTAAACGTTTTTGCTCAGTATTTATATGTTTTGTAGCCGTCAGAGGCAAAATAGACTATTATCAATAAACACAGACTTTTGTCAAATTTTCTTTTCTGGTGGATTCCAGTTTTATCTCCTTGTGGATTCAGGGAAACCCCTCGTGGATTTGAGGTTTACTACCAGAAACTAACAGTTTAGTTTCTGTTTCATCAAGAGAGTATTGTGTATGCTTCTCTTCAGGCTTCCGCGATATCACTTTCTCCTTACAACAAATCCTAAGGAGCAAAAACACACATGCTGACTCTCTTGCCACTTTTGGAACCTCCTCGGTGTAGTGTTTACCTCGGGTTATCTAGGTTGCGAGCCTACCAAGATGAGAAAGGGGAGGGTCCTTATTCACCAAATCAGGGTAGGGCCTAGTTGGATGGACCCTATTGTGCTCTTTCTTGAGGATGGCATCTTGCCCGAGGAAAAGGGGGAAGCTGATAAAGTGCGGAGAAATGCTCCTCATTTCTGGTTTTTCTAGGCCTTATTTGTTGTGCGTTCATCCTAAGGCAGTGGAACCATTCTTAGAAAAGTTACACGAAGAGATTTGTGGAAGTCATATGGGGGCAAATCACTGTCTTACAGAGCCCTTACTCAAAAGTATTGGTGACCAAATATGCAAAAGGAGGCATAAGAATACGTGAAGAAGTGTGACCAATGTTACAGATTTGCTCCAAATATTTATCAACCAAGGGGTGTCCTCAATTCTCTATTTAGTCCTTGGCTTTTTGCCCAATGGGGCTTGGATATTGTAGGGTCTTTCTCTAAGGTAATAGGGAATAGGAGATGACTATTGGTTGACACAGATTACTTCACCAAATGGGTTGAAATTGAGCCACTGGCAAATATCAGGGATGTGGATGCCCAGATATTTGTGTGGAAAAATATTGTCATTTGGTTTAGGATCTCTCATACCCTCATCTTGGACAATTGTTTTTAATTTGATAGCAAAGCTTTCAAGAGGTACTGTTGTGAATTGGGCATTAAGAATAGATACTCGACTTTGACCTATCCACAAGGGAACGGACAGGCCGAGACTGTCAATAAAGTCATAGTAAATGTACTCAAGAAGAGGTTGGACGATTCAAAGGGTAAATGGGTGGAAGAGCTACCACATGTTCTTTGGACATATCGGACTACCCCTCGTAGGTCCACAGGGGAAACCCCTTTTTCAATGACTTATGGGGTTGAGGCTGTGATTCCTTTCGAGATTGGATTCTCAACACTGAGAATAAGCTTATTCACTCCAGACAGCAATGACAACCTACTAGAAAAGAGCCTGGACCTATTTGAAGAACAGAGAGAAAATGTCATGGTTCAATTAGCATACTATTAGCAGAAGTTCAAATAGGGGTATGATTTAAGTGTGAAGTTAAGACCATTATCCCCTGGGGACTTGGTATTAATAAAGGTTCTAGGAACTGCAAAAAACCTAGTATGGGAAAATTTAGGGTCCAATTGGGAAAGACCATACTATATCACCTCGATAACTGGAATAGGTGCATACTTCCTAGAAGATTTGGACGAAAATGTTGTACCACGCCCTTGGAATGTAAATAATTTGCGAAGGTATTATTATTAATGAAAGGAAAATCTGCCATGTTTTTGTTGAAGTTATGTGTCATTCTTGATTAATTGTTTGAATATTAAATAGAATCTTGGTCATGCTTGGCTCTTCAGGCCATATACCTTGGGTAAATTAATATTCTTGATTACTTGTTTGAATTTTAAATAGAACTTTGGTCGTACTTGGCTCCTCGGACCACATATCTTGGGTAAATTAATACTCTTGATTACTTGATTGAATATTAAACAGAACATTGGTCATGCTTGGCTCCTCAAAACACATACCTTGGGTAATTAATATTATTGATTACTTATTTGAGTATTAAACAAAACCTTGGTCATGCTTGGCTCCTCGGACCACATACCTTGGGTGAATTAATACTCCTCATTATTTCTTTAAGTATTAAACAGAACCTTGGTCATGTTTGGCTCCTCGGACTACATACCTTAGGTAAATTAATACTCATCAACACTGCTTACTATCTAGCTAAGTGTTAAACAGAACCTTGGTAATGTTGGGTTCCTTGGACCACATGCTTTGGGTAAATTAACGCTTACAATTATATGAACCTACTGTTGAATGGAGTGCTAAGTGAAATTATAAGTATGATAGTCTTCTTGGATTATATACCCTAGATAGACATGAGCTTCACTATCATTTGAGGTTAGGAAGAAAATCCTAAAGTACACATAATCCTTTGAGCTATTCACCTGAGGTACACAAAGTTTATTTTTTTAAGTTTAGTTACTAGATGCCAAGTGCCATGGACAAGGTAAAGTTGTCCAATAACATTGCTAATTACATAAAAGGTAATAGTCAGATGGTTAATTGCATGAGTAACTGTTAACTTTAGGGGTGAAAATATATCTTAATCAAGGTGATAGTTATTTTTCTGACTATTTACATGGGCTTAATTCACTTGAATTAACAACGAATCATTATTGTTAGCTTTTGTTAAAGTATGGGTGTTCACCCTCAGAGACATCATCAATCTAACCTTTCAGCAAAGGACAAAACAATAACTACAACTAATTAGAGATAAATATTGCAAGAAAAACAAAGGTTCATAAAAAATATAAAAAGTTATGTCTTTTCATTGAACAAAATAAAAGGTACATCATAAACAGTGGCAAATTACCACAACAACAACCAAAAAAAAAAAAAAAAAAAAGAAGGAAAAAATCCTAAGTTAGGCCTTGGCTGGAGGAGGATCTTCTTTCCTGACTAACTGGGAGGCAAGAGGATTAGCAGCCTTGCCCAAGACATCCTTCTTCTCCTGGGCCACGGCTTGAGGCTTAACCAGCTCAGACTCCTTTGGCTTAGGAGTAGCTTCCTTGCCCTTGCCCTTGTCCTTTGACCAAGCTCTACCCTGGCCAGCCTCTTTGCCCTTGGCCACTTCCATTTCATAACCTGGGTCACGAGCCTTGCCAAGCCCTTTAGTGGCCTCAGGAGGAGGAAGAGAAGTCTAGGTGGCAAGGAGCTATTTAGGTACAGGTGTGGCAAGGACAGCATCTGTCCCAAGGCCCAGAGCTACCTCAAGGGCCTCTTGGAGGTCTTCTGGATAATAAACATTCTCGGCCTCCTCCAATTCGAGTTGGCAAGAGCCCTATCTGCATTTAGGGCCTCAGCCCACACCTCGAGGCAATAATCCCTACAGACCCTAGCCAACTCATCGGTCAGCCAGGCCTTGATCTACTGCACCTCGAGGTCGTAGAACTTCCACCCTGCAATATCCACAGTCGTCTGAGCCACTTGGGCAGCCTTCTTAGCCTTTTTTAGCACCGCCTTTAAGTCCACCACTTATTGTTTGGCTATGGCCAACTCTATCTCCGTGTAGTGGAGCTTTTGGCACTACTCCTTTGCTTGCGCCTCAGCGGTCTTCAGGCCAGCCTTAGCGCTCCTCCGATCCCTGTCTGCAGTGGCTAGCTTCAGAGCAAACTCCTTATTCTTACCCTTGGCAGCAGCCAGGGATTTGCTAGTATCTGCGATGAGGTTATTCGCAAGTCTAGCCTCATTTTGGGTGTCCCTCTTCAAGGATAGGAAGAGATCCAGCTACCTTACGTTCTTCAAGGCAGCCATGTCCTTTGGTAGCAAGAGGGGCTGCTCCAAAGCATCGACAATGTAATGGGCATTCCCTCTCTAAAACTCTCTGATGGAAGAGTTCCAGGGTATCGCAGCACCATCCAACTCTAGCCAAGGGTTCCACACCGAATTCGGGGGGCGCACCTTGGCCACAAGCTCAGCCTCTTTGCTCTCAATTGAGGAGGCCTTCCTTTTGCCCTTGGTTGTTTTAGGCAGCTTAGGAGGAACCCCCTCATCCAAGGGGAAGACCTTCCCCTATTTGGCCACCTCCTTATCCTTCTTCCTTTTCTTAAGGTTGGCAGACGCGAAAGGGTTGACTAAAGGAGGAGGAAGAGCAAAAGGGAGTTGAGACCTCGAGGTGTCTTTACTTGTCCCTACCCGCGAGGAGCTCATAGAGAACCTTTTTCCTCTCCAACGACATTTCTTCTTCTTCTTCTTCTTCCTCTAAATCGATGTCTATACGTGCAGTGACGAGTCCGGAAGTATGAATGCCTGACAATCTGTCAAGCTCATCCTCTGAATCCAAGACTTGAATCACAAGCTCTCCTTATTCCTCGAGCCGAAATTGGTCTATCTCCGCCTCAAGTGACAGGTGCGAAGAAGCTATCTCTTCTCTCAAAGCCGCTAGAGGAGAACGATGGGAGGGCAGCTTAACTTACACAACGACTTCTCGGGCCATGAATCTGGGCATTGAGTCGTCAATTTGAGCCAGTCGAGGATCACCCGCTCTAATCGTGTTGCCCATGTCCTAAAACTTGTCAGACAAAGGCTTAAAGTTGAGGATAAGATGAACGGCTCTCAATTGTCTATCCTTGCTCACAAACACCTCAGATCTCAGCACCTTGTTGAGGTCAAGGACGTTGACAAAGTTAAGGTTGAGAGCCACGTATCTTTTATCTACAAAAATAGCCGAGAAGCAAAACCACAATTAGCAGATGAACCCCTAGTCAGAAGGAAAGAAAGAAGCAAACTACAAAACTAATTCTCGTATTAAAAGAATTAAACCTAGGGTACCCCTCCTAATGCTCCCTCCTAAACTAGGTAGTGAAGACCGTTATGCCATTCACCAGAGGCAATCAGAAAGTCATCTTTCATGCCCTTGTTGGATTTGGGGAGACACGAGACGAGCCTAACGATAGGAGACCTAGACTTAAGATAATAGCCTGAGTCTACAAGCAAATGGCTCTCGTACATCCAAACAACATCGTGCCAGGTTAGCCCCAATCCCATTTACTTGTTGAGAGCGTCTATACTACCTAGGACCCTAAACATGTTGGGCGTGCATTGGTGGGGACATATCATATGCGCAATTAGGTAGTCCCTAGTCACTTTACCCATGGGAAGCCTCATTCCCCCTTCTATGAAGGCGATCATGGGAATGACGACCTCCCTTTCCTTTCTATGGGTGTGCCAATCACCCAAAGGGCAGCACCGCAGGGAGACACTCCAAGGATTATGATACAGGGCTTTAAACCCCTCCATACCAGGGGGGGATTCTACCAAGTGAGTAAACCTACCCATCTAAGCAAGCTAAGGTAAGGCGAAGGAACTTTTTTGAAGAAATAAATAGAAGACAGAAGGCCGAGAACAAAAGAACCTAAGAATAAGATTAGGATAAACAGGGAACTTACGAATATAATGACTAGAGTCACTTCAGGAGCTTCTTGAAAATTTGAAGATTTTGAGAGTCTTGAAAGTTTGAAGGTTTGGAAAGTCTTGAAAGTTTGGAGATTAGCAAAGTGGGAGAAATGAATCCCCCAGGCACCTTATATAGGAGGCAAAGTTGGGTAGGAGTTATCCTGCTCAAATTTCAAGGAAAATACTAGCTGTAAGATCTCCATCTCACCGTAGGGTGTGGGGCGGTGCTGCATGGGGCATTTAATGAGATGTTACGGACTCTGAAGTGCCAGGAACGGTTACAGGGCATACGAAGTGATGTTCTCACGTGTGACATTCAAAGAAGCGTGTGGAATCAATTACCCAAGGTCAAAACCCTACTTTTCTCCTTGGATGCAAGGAAAAAGTCGAAGTTTTAAGGGGCTGCCACCACATTTAATGCACCTCACCAAATACCTTGACCGCATTTATGTTGAGAAGACCTCTGAACAATACTGTTGCTGGTTGCCGTAACTCATAGAAGACTTGGGAGGGTGTTTAATGAGACAAGCACTCGAGTAGAGGCCTACATGATCAACAAATTGGGGGCCATGATCAGCCAAAAGAGGCTATGTAATGTGAAAGATCTTCCAGAGAATGGGGGCATCTGAAAAAAGTTGAAAAGCACTGTAATACAAGGAACTGAAATTATAATCAAGTTTAAGAGGAATATACTCAAGAATTATCCTCCTCGGACTTTGCCGAGGAAAGATTTCTTCATATAAAACTTGTTTTCCTTTGTTTTTTTTCAATCTTAAAATTGATTATGGGCGTTGTCTAGCTCATTGAAACCTAGTTTTCAACCTACTTTCTAAAAATTCATTGTGTTGGGCTCTTTAGGCCTGAATCCTTTTACCTTTTAGGCTCAGGAACCAAAACCTGCCCCTACAATAGGAATTATAATATATATCTTATTGTATATTTTAAGTGTATTCATGCATATACATAGGGTGACAAGTTAGTATATATAAAGTCAAAGGCCAAGAAAATCCAATTAGAATCCTCAATTAGTGTCTAATTTTGTGTCATGTGTCTCTAATGTCATCTTAATTTTGGTGCCAAATGAGTTATTCAACACAAAATATGAGGAGTTAATTTTTTTTTTTTTAATTTAATTTTAATGCATGAATTTACACCATTGTAAGATCCGAGGGGTTCAACATGTTAAAACTTAAGGAGAACAATATACATACATTATTACATACATAAATAAATAAATAAATAAATATATATATAATGAACACTTAGAAAAAATCTAATTAAAATCTTCAATTGTCCAATTTTGTGCCACGTGTCTCTGATTTCTTTGTTATTTTGGTGCCAAATGAGTTATTTAACACAAAATACAATGAGTCCAACATGTTAAAACTTATAGAGAAACACACACACATATATGTAAGGAATTTGTGGTCATGTATTGGAGTTTGTGGTCTTAACAGAATTCTATTCTCTAAGAAAGATGTTACATGAGCCAATAGTATTTCTAAAATCTATTTAATAATTCTCTTGATAATTATTTTTACCTTTTATTATGCTTTTAATTAGTTTAATATTTTTTGTTATTGTATAATTTTGGATCGTGCTTATATGTAATAGCACATTGTATCTTGAATACTTTTGCTTAATTTTGGACTCTGCTTATATGCAGTTGTAAATCAAAAGTTTGATCTCATAATATCGGACTCAGTGCGTTGGTGATTGATAAAACTGGAATTGATTCTCAAAAAAAATAAATAAATAAATAAAATAAAATAAAAAAATAAAATAAAATAAAAAATTACTAGGAACAAATACCTATAACCTCAATCTCAATTACATGCCATCATTTTTATATCTTTCATATTTTCCTTTCGGTATCATTCGTTTTTGGTTAAAAACTCTATCAATTGTGTTTTGTCACTTTGTGGTATAGAATTTGCAATGTGGATTGTCCTTGATGGTATAGAATTTGCTGGACCATCTAAACCTTTCCGATTTGAAGAGATGTGGCTATCGGATAAAGGTTGTGACGAAACTATTGAAGCTGTTTGGACTAACATTAATCATGAGGATCCTGGAATCCGTGTTGTCAGCAAGGTTGAGAAGTGTGGACAAGCTCTTACTTCATGGAGCAAAAAGTGTTTTGGTAGTGTGAGGAGGGACTTGGAACAAGCAAGAAAAAAATTGATTCAAGCCGAGAAGGATGCTATGATTTCAGGGGTTAATAATTGAGTTTTGGAATTGAGGAGTAAAGTTAATGAGTTACTTGATAAAGAAAACAGAATGTGGTTTCAAAGATCAAGGTCTTTATGGGCTGTTCATGGAGATAGAAATTCAAAATATTTTCATAGTAAAACTACTCAGAGGTTTAGAAGGAATAAAATTGAGGGTATTAAAAATTCTGCTAGGCAATGGGTTACTAATCCTAATGATGTTGCTGACTACCTTGTCAACTATTACAAGTCCCTTTTTACAACTTCTAGTGCTTGTCAACCCGAAGAGGCCATCAATACAATTCCAAACCTGATTACACCATAGATGAATGAAATGCTTTCTGCAAATTTCATGTTGCGGGAAGTCCAAGCTGCTTTAAAACAAATGGCTCCTCTCAAAGCCCCTGGTCCCGATGGCATGCCTCCACTCTTCTATCAAAATTATTGGAATCTTGTAGGTACGGATGTTTCTCTGTTTTGTCTTTCCTCAATTCAGCTTCTCTTCCCCAACATCTTAATCATACTTTCATTACTCTTGTTCCTAAGGTTAATAATCCGGAATCAGTTTCTGATTTTCGACCTATTAGTCTATGCAATGTTTTGTATAAACTATTTTCTAAGGTTTTGGCGAATAGACTCAAGAAAATTCTGCCTAAGATTATCACACCGTATCAGAGTGCCTTTACCAAGAATCAAAATATATCTCACAATATTTTGGTAGCTTTTGAAACCCTTCATATTATGCACAATCATAAATCAGCTAAGGAAGGTTTCATGGCTCTCAAACTTGACATGAGCAAAGCATATGATAGAGTTGAGTGGTCTTTTTTGGAGGCTGTAATGAGGAAGTTGGGTTTTAATGATCAATGGATTTCTTTGTTGATGCTTTGTGTTAAATCAGTGTCATATCCCATCCTTGTTAATGGTGAACCTAAAGAAGTTATTCATCCTACAAGAGGTATACGTCAGGGTGATCCTCTTTCACCTTTCCTTTTTCTTTTGTGCACTGAAGGGCTCAATGGACTTATTTCGAAGGCAGCACATCAGGGTGATATACATGGTTTTTCTTTGAGTAAGCACAGCCAAAAATTGATGCATCTTTTATTTGCAGATGATAGTCTTTTGTTTTGTAGATCAACTTCAGAGGAATGTCAGAAAATTATGGATATCCTTGGAGTATATGAGAGGTGTTCGAGTCAACAAATAAACAAGAACAAGACGACTATCTTTTTTAGTAAATCAACTTCAAAAGCTAACAGAATTCAAATCATAGATGCTTTGGGGATTGAGGAAATAAAGCAATATGAAAAATATTTGGGTTTGCCATCCTTTGTGGGAAGGAAGAAGAAGCAGAGTTTTGAGTTTATTAAGGAAAAGGTTTGGAAGAAATTGCAAGGGTGGGAGGAGAAACTTTTAACTCAAGCCGGCAAGGAGGTTTTGATTAAAGCCGTGCTACAAGCTATCCCTACTTATTCTATGAATTGTTTCAAATTGCCACTGGGATTATGTGATGATCTTGAAAGTTTGATTAGAAGATTTTGGTGGGGTCAAAGGGGTGGATGAAGGAAAATTCATTGGTTGAAGTGAAGTGAGTTGTGTAAGCCAAAAAAGGAGGGAGGCATGGGTTTTAAAGACTTGGCTTTGTTTAATGATGCTCTTCTTGCTAAACAAGCTTGGCGCCTTATTCACAATAAAGATTCACTATTCTATAGGGTGTTTAAGTCTAAATTTTTTTCCTAATTGTTCAGCTTTAGTTGCCAAAGATAATCCTGGTGGGTCATATGCTTGGAGGAGTATCTTAAGAGGTAGAGATGTGCTCAAAAAAGGTATTCGTTGGAGGGTTGGAACAGGGGAAAATATTAAGTTATAGGCTGATCCGTGGCTGCCTTCACTTGAAAATTCAAAGCTTCAATCTCCTTTGTTTGCATATCTTACTGAAGCTCGTGTTGCTGACCTTATTAATCCTATGACCAAACAATGGGATCTTTCACTCCTTGATAATTTTTTTCTTCCCCATGAGGTAAGTTCTATCAAATCTATTCCTTTGTGTAAGAATCGGGTTGCTGATAAAATTTTCTGGCCTTTAAATCCATCGGGAGTGTATACTGTTAAATCTGGTTATCAATTCTTAGTGGAAGAACAGAAGTATACTAATGCTGAAGTTCTACAACCTAGTCAGGCAGTTGTGCTACCTATCGGTCAAGCTAAATGGCAGAAAATATGGAGTTTGTCAATACCAAATAAGGTGCGTAACTTTGTTTGGAGAGATTGCAAGAATTCCATTCTCGTGAAGACAAATCTGGTGAAAAGGAAGGTACTCATTGAAGATAGTTGTGATCATTGTCATTTGTCATGTGAAGATACATTGCATGCTCTTTGGAACTGTCCCCTTCTTTCTCCTATTTGGGATTCTTACTCTATGTGGACTTTTCGACATAATTCAGAGTTTAACAGTTTTGGAGAGTTGATCAAGTTTATCATTGAAGAAGGAAAGAATTTAGAACTGTTTGCAGTCATCGTGTGGACAATTTGGTCTAGGAGGAATTTACTTCGCATTTCAGATAAGCCTTTCCCCATATCTCAAGTCCTTCCTAATGCAATTGCAACTCATGCAAATTTTATACACACTCTCCCTAATGCTCTACCAACTCTAAATTCTCACGGATCATCTACAGTGGTGTGATCCCCTCCTCCTCACCCAAAGGTTAAAGTTAACTTTGATGGTGCTGTGTTTAAGGAAAGTAATTCTGCTGGAATAGGAGTTGTTATCTGGGATGATCTTGGACAGGTTATGGCTTCTATGTTTGAATCTATTCATTCACCTTCCTCAATGGATGAAAGTGAAGCTTTGGCTGCTGTAAGAGCTATATATTTTGCTCAAGAAGTTGGTTTTTCTTCCGTTATCATTGAGGGAGACTCTGAGAGAGTAATAAAGTCCCTAAGGAGTGAAGAACCTTCTTTTGCTTCTTTTGGCCATTTGATTGAGGATGCTAAGGTTTTAACAGAATCCTTTGTTGATTTTACTATTTCTCATGTTAAGAGACAAGGAAATTCTGTTGCTCATAATCTTACTAGACATGTTAGTGATTTAGAGGTGTGGATGGAGGATGTTCCTTCTCATCTTAATGCTGTAATTGTTGCCAATTTGGCACCCCTTGTTTAATAATATTACAGCTGTCTGTTTCTCAAAAAATAATAATAATAATAATAATTTTTAGTATTTTTTTCCCTTGATGGCCATGAAACCCAAAATAGCCCAACCCCACCTTGATCGACAACATCCATATCTCTCTAGTAGCTTCTTGTAAAGAAAATTATGGGGATTATGATTTATATGTGGTAGTGGCCTTGGCATTGGCAGATAGAGTCAAGATGATTTAGATGAACAAGCAGTGGCCAGTGTTTGCGTAAACAAACCAAAAGAAAAAATAGTGGTTTTTTTTAATGATTATAAGATAAAAGAGGATAACTGGAATTAAATAGCAATAAGTCTATTACAAAAAGCTCCCTCTTTATCAAGGGTACATAACTTATCCACCATAGGCGGCAGATTTGGAAACAAAATAAAGGCATCAATACTAGTACTGCCTATTCACTAAAAAAAAAAAAAAAACTAAGTTTAGGCGGCACTTGTAAAATGTTGCAAAAAATAAAATAAAAAACGTCACTGTAAACACAAATGGCCTATTATGGCTTTTTTTTTTTTTTTTTTTTAAATTTTATATGCGACGTTCAAAAACATTGCTATGACACTGTCGTATAGGTCCATTGCAACATTTTTAAAAACATTGCCATATACAAGTCTTTAATGGCATTCAAAAATCTTTAGTGACGTTTTCAAAAACGTCACTAAATAATATAACATTTTTGCTTTTTATGTAGGAAAATACATTTAGTGACATTCCTAAAACACCGCAAATAATTAATTAACTATAGGGTTTGTCTACTCATTATTACTTTTATTTTCATTTTTATCATATTAAAAATACTATAAAACCTCTCAAAAATACCACAATAACTAACACAAGCTTGTAATAAATCAAATAGATCTATTGATCATCAATATTCCACGATAACAAATATCCAGACTAACACATTAACCATAGATTCAAATAGATAGATATATATATATATATATAGATATATTTAATACCAATACATAACATATGTTTAAAGTATCATCTTAAATTTAACAAAACACTTGTCTACCTACCCAAAAAAAAAAATCATCCAAACTATGACAATATTATAAACAAAGTACAATACTTCCAAAATATATATGGTTGCTCAAAACAACTATGTAATAGCCCATAGAGTCTTTAAAACACTATATTTACTACGAAAAGCTAGTTTCTTAATAGGATGAAGCTTGCAATCAGTGGAGTTGGAGATTGTTGATCTAAATCAAAACCACCCTAAATACAAATTAAGAGTAGCTAATAAGTTCATAAAGAAATAATTTTTAGTAACACAAGTAGCTATAATATCCATAACAACATTCACATGTATAGGACTAAGTCTTGAATCTCTTAAGAAATAAGCAAAAACCATGGAAATACGATTACACATAAACTTAAATATAATATACAACAACTTCATAAACACTTAGTGTAGGGTCTAGATTTGTGGCCCAAGTCCAAAAACAATAAAATTTGTAGAGTGTGGGTAATAGAGCAAGATTAATTATGGATCTAACAACAATTGATTATGGCATGCAAGTATAAACCAACATAAAAGTACATGCAAAGACTAAGCGAGTTTGAATCCGAAGAGACTTCTGATTAATTGAATACAAGTTACAGTTCTTAAGGTTAACCATCGACCCCCATCTTCTAGGAATCCTTCTTCTTTATATAACACCCTCCCCTCTCATCTCCATCGTCCACTTGTTCTTCATCTAGGTTCCTACTTGAGTGCATGTCATGTCATGTATCTTCTCCAGCTTTTTGTGAGTGGCGGTAGATGAGATTACCCTGTTCAGGGATCTTCTCCACATAAATGTGGCCAGAAAAGTTGTTGCAGTGCATTTAATACGGTGGTAGCAGCTTTTCCTTTAGATATTTCCTCATTCTTATCGTCTCCAGATATACTCAGAGCTTATCTTGATCAGTAGGAATGCTCGGAAGATCATTTTGACCTTCTACACATTCGATTGATCAATACTATTTGCGTCTGAGGAATAAAATCTCTTCAGACGGATGGCGATCTCTTCGGATTGTACCCATCTTTCTTTTCCAGGTATCCTTCTTCCAGATGGGCCTTGCCCTTACCACCTCCTTCTCTTCGAACGCACAGTAATCCTCAAATGGGGCCCTAGGCCCACTACGTTAAATTGGGCCTTTCCCCCCACACTTAGTTTCATAAACATGCAAATAAGATTACATATAATGTCACAACCCAAACCTGTACTTCAAAATTTAGAGCATGACCGGCATGTTAATATCAAGTTTAACTCAATACTATCACGAACCAACTAAAGCTAAAGGTGCTTATCAAAAATTGTTTCTTGTATTCCTTTGTATTTCCTTGAATAAAAGCCATAATATACAAAATTCGTAAAACTTTGAAACTTCATTTCATTTCAAACTTTGCAAGATTACAACTTGGCTAACACTTAAGGTATTCGTGTAAATATTACATAGCTAAACATTTAGCAAAATTCTTATTTACAAACCTAACCCCAAAAACATACAACTAGGGTTCAAAACAAACTAAGGTTTCGAAATACATCTGTGCTCAAAAGGATCAAGTACATCTTGATTCCTCCTATACAATAAAAGAACTAAACTACTATACAAAAAAAGAAAAAAAAAATATATATATATATATATACATTCTATAAAACAAGAATCACAAATTCCTTGCCACCTCTAATACCCTCGCTGCTTCTAGGAAAAAACTTGTGCACTGAAATAAAATAGGGCAAGCTGCGAAGTTCAGTAAGGTTTTAAGCTCCATGAACATTTAATAAGAATGTATGAAAATCAAATATTTTATAGATACACCTGCTTTGATAAATAGTCTTCAATAGTATTCATACCCTTCTTAAAATAACTTATGAATTTTCAAATGAAAATACGTCATTTTCCTTTCATATAATAATAAAAGGGCATAATAAAGAACTTAAACATAATTCAGTAACCTTATCTTTAAATAGACTATAAAATACTTTATCATAAACTTTCCATCAAACTTATAACACATTCAACTTATCTTTCTTATCATCATACTTTTCTTATAAATTCCAAATAGCTTAATAGCTCATTCATAAATATATATTAGTCAATCCAATTATAAGTCTGTCACAACTTTAGGAGGCTTCCAGCACATTGTGTCAAGCATCCAGCATTTCCCACAATGCTAGAAAATCCCAAGATCATATCAAATCATCAACCATGGGGGTCGGTTGGCATCCTCCACAAGTTGGCTGTTCCCAACAAGGGCGGGTATAGCAGAGTCCTTACCACTTATAATGGCCAATCAAAATTTCTATGAAAATGCCAGTACTATAACCCCTACTAGCTGAGTTCAAATCATAATAATGGAATAACTCGAAAACTATATTTTTCTGATAATTATGCTTTTACATAAATATTTCATAATAGTAGCATATCCACTTCATTCTTAAATATTATGTTCGTGGTATAAGTAATAGCATCAATATGCTAAAAATTTTCATATATATAAGATTCAACAATTCATGAACATATATATTTACTTAAATCATGCTTATATGTAATATCTCTAATTAAAAAGTTTTAATGCATAATAAACTTTTTAAACAAACCTTATACTTATCAAACTCACATGTCACATATCCCTTACCTGAAAGCAAAAGACATGAGAGATTTGTAAAAGAGGAGCTCAAATGTCCTCGTTCTCGTTCTCATCACCTAAATGAAAGACCAAAACTTACTACTGACAAAGTCTTCCTATGTATTTAAACTTATACATGAATCACAACCTAACTCTCAACTCAAGAAAATCTTAATTCCCATCTCAAAAGTTTCCCACAACACAAGATACATTTATCAAACACATTATGTACCAAACCATAAAGAAACCAAGGCATACAAAATTTATCTATGATCCAGACATAACAAAATATGAGCATACTAATTTATAGCTCAAAATATTCATCTAACTCTAGAATTAAATCCTCAAAGTTAGGTATATCATTTACTATTCACTACTTATTTCAGCAGCATATACCTCATTTATAAAATACAAATGGGCTATCTATTCACATCCAATTTTCATGCAATTTTACAGAGCCACTCATGTGGATGTCTAGTAGATACCATATCAATTTCAAAGTCAAAGCATAAAACCATGATTTACTAAAAATCATACACGATAGCATACTCAAATTAGTCCTAATAGAATTTCATTCAATTTAGAAATTAAACCATTATTATTATATTGATCCAATTGCTGTGAGGTCACTTCCATTACAACTATATGTGTCTTAGAATTCATAAGAACTACTCCTAACTTCCTAATTCACAGAATGTGATTTAATCCAGTTTTTTCATCTTGTAAACACCGAATCTGTCACAGTGACAGTTTTAACATATGTTCTCACAAAATCATCAACTAATTGCAATTGGCCTTCATTTTGTGTGGGTGTTTTTATATCTATACTATACATGTTAGAATTCATTAACAAGCATTCAATTTACCATAATATCTTCAATCTTTCAAATTACTAACACAAAACCACAAATTTCAGCTTATAACAATCAAATTAGAGAATAAAGAAGGGAAACTAAAGAAAACAATTACACCATCAAAATACCCAAAACAAGATATAGTTTTATTTACTTACCCACAACTTTGAAGCTAAAATTTTAGTGTTAAGCTTTTAATTTCTTTTTTAGAGAGAGATGTATGGTTTCGATCTTTAAATAGACTATAAAATACTTTATCATAAACTTTCCATCAAACTTATAACACATTCAACTTATCTTTCTTATCATCATACTTTTCTTATAAATTCCAAATAGCTTAATAGCTCATTCATAAATATATATTAGTCAATCCAATTATAAGTCTGTCACAACTTTAGGAGGCTTCCAGCACATTGTGTCAAGCATCCAGCATTTCCCACAATGCTAGAAAATCCCAAGATCATATCAAATCATCAACCATGGGGGTCGGTTGGCATCCTCCACAAGTTGGCTGTTCCCAACAAGGGCGGGTATAGCAGAGTCCTTACCACTTATAATGGCCAATCAAAATTTCTATGAAAATGCCAGTACTATAACCCCTACTAGCTGAGTTCAAATCATAATAATGGAATAACTCGAAAACTATATTTTTCTGATAATTATGCTTTTACATAAATATTTCATAATAGTAGCATATCCACTTCATTCTTAAATATTATGTTCGTGGTATAAGTAATAGCATCAATATGCTAAAAATTTTCATATATATAAGATTCAACAATTCATGAACATATATATTTACTTAAATCATGCTTATATGTAATATCTCTAATTAAAAAGTTTTAATGCATAATAAACTTTTTAAACAAACCTTATACTTATCAAACTCACATGTCACATATCCCTTACCTGAAAGCAAAAGACATGAGAGATTTGTAAAAGAGGAGCTCAAATGTCCTCGTTCTCGTTCTCATCACCTAAATGAAAGACCAAAACTTACTACTGACAAAGTCTTCCTATGTATTTAAACTTATACATGAATCACAACCTAACTCTCAACTCAAGAAAATCTTAATTCCCATCTCAAAAGTTTCCCACAACACAAGATACATTTATCAAACACATTATGTACCAAACCATAAAGAAACCAAGGCATACAAAATTTATCTATGATCCAGACATAACAAAATATGAGCATACTAATTTATAGCTCAAAATATTCATCTAACTCTAGAATTAAATCCTCAAAGTTAGGTATATCATTTACTATTCACTACTTATTTCAGCAGCATATACCTCATTTATAAAATACAAATGGGCTATCTATTCACATCCAATTTTCATGCAATTTTACAGAGCCACTCATGTGGATGTCTAGTAGATACCATATCAATTTCAAAGTCAAAGCATAAAACCATGATTTACTAAAAATCATACACGATAGCATACTCAAATTAGTCCTAATAGAATTTCATTCAATTTAGAAATTAAACCATTATTATTATATTGATCCAATTGCTGTGAGGTCACTTCCATTACAACTATATGTGTCTTAGAATTCATAAGAACTACTCCTAACTTCCTAATTCACAGAATGTGATTTAATCCAGTTTTTTCATCTTGTAAACACCGAATCTGTCACAGTGACAGTTTTAACATATGTTCTCACAAAATCATCAACTAATTGCAATTGGCCTTCATTTTGTGTGGGTGTTTTTATATCTATACTATACATGTTAGAATTCATTAACAAGCATTCAATTTACCATAATATCTTCAATCTTTCAAATTACTAACACAAAACCACAAATTTCAGCTTATAACAATCAAATTAGAGAATAAAGAAGGGAAACTAAAGAAAACAATTACACCATCAAAATACCCAAAACAAGATATAGTTTTATTTACTTACCCACAACTTTGAAGCTAAAATTTTAGTGTTAAGCTTTTAATTTCTTTTTTAGAGAGAGATGTATGGTTTCGGTAAGAGAGGGAGGGTTGTTGGTGTGAGAGAGAGTGAAAGAGAGAGAGAGAGAGAGAGAGAGAGAGAGAGAGAGAGTTGTCGATTCAAGAGCAAAGAAAGAAGAAAGAAGAAAAGAGAAAAAAAAAAGAAAAAGAAATGGAATTTGGCGCAGCAAAGAAAAGATTAGGTAGAATGTTTTGTGTGGGGGCATGTGCCTTGCTAAAGGTAATAGGGTGGATTACTCACCCATATACATTTTTAGAATTTACGTTTACCACCCCTTCATAACCTTATATTCTAGATAGGCCCAAATAATAAAATAACTTTGCATATAAACCCTTACCTTTATAAACTTCATTCCATGACATAAAAAAAGGCCTATATCTTTTATAACATCACAATATCAAAGTCTTATGCGCTTAAGGTAATTAAAATAATAACAAATATATAAATTCATAAATTAATCATGCAATTAGGCTGGGATGTTCATATAACCTTAAATATATTAAACAAACCGTTTCAAGTTTATCCATATCTTCATTCACACAAACGTACCAAAAGCATGACAAACTTTGTGCCACAATAACATTTTTCCAAACTAACATACATTAAACATAGGTTCAAATATATATCACCAATACATAGCAAATATCAAATAACATACTATATTCAAACAAAAACTCCTTGAAAGAAATCCAAAGTTTTTACAAACTAAGAATAATAAACCTACAAAAAGGAGAGAGAGAGAGTTAAAAATATAAATTGGATTTCAAAACTTTTGTTTCTAAGAAACAAATTAAAAAAAAAAACTAAAAAATGACGTACTTCTTTGATCCTCTTGCTAGTGACAACACTTTGGTCCACTTGCCTCCTCTTTGTTCTTGGAAAAAGAGAGTATGAGAGTTAAAAATCATTTATATTTTAATTATTTTTGGGTTTCTAAAAATCAAAATAGAGAAACCTGAAAAAAAAAAATTACATTTTGGATCCTTTTGTCAGTTATTGATACCATATTTTTTCTACCCTCGATTTGCATGCCAGACCTTGAAAAAATTCAAAAATATTATTTTCTCTCTACGGGGCCATGAGAACATCTATAATGGCGTGGCACAACCCATTCGGACACTGGAGCACTTAAAGTGTCTTTTTTGGCCAAAACAACCAAAATGCCCCTAGTCAACCTTAGGATGACCAAAGGTCAAACAAGGTCAAAATCCTCACAAAAAAACATTTTTCATGGTTTTATATCAAACTTGAGCTCCTTGGAGATTTTTGGCGACTTTGATCAAGTTTGACTCGGAGTTGACTCTTGGTGGGCCTCAGAAACCCTAATTTTGATCCAGCCGTCAAAATGAGTTGAAAACAATGTCATTGTGAAGATAATAAAATTCTCATTCCAAAGACTATTCATGGGTTGAAATCAAAGTTAAAACGGTTGAGATATCGAGAAAATTATAAAAACCGCGTTTGCCAACTTCTGAGAGCCATAACTTTTTATTTGGATTTTTGAGTTCCATACCTTTTTAGAAACTAAAAATCAACATCTATCCAAAGGATTCAAGATCAGCCAGATTAGAAGCCATTTAAGGCCAGCAGCTCTACAATGGCTGCTGCCTCGATTTTCACACTTGGGGCTATAAATAGCCCAGGCACGCCCCAGATTGGAGGAGACAAATTTTTCTGAAATTTCCCTTCTGCCCAGCTTCTCTCTACATTTTCTCTCTCTTCCAAATACCCAAAAACACTCCAAAAAAGAAAAACACCAAAGTCTCTTGATTCTCCTTTCTTCACCTAGAGCACAAGCTATTGCTTTTGAACCCAATCTTCCTTTCATTGGTTCTACACTTGGGATTTGGGGTTTAGGGATGTGAATGTAGGCTTTTTGGTTATCATCCACACCCCTAACCTTCTAAATCTTTTTTTAGCATCTATCTTGTTTGTTTTGCTTGAATAACATGATTTATTGCTTTCTTTAACATGTTTCTTTCTTTATCTTGTTTCTAGCATGTCCTTAGCTTAGATCCATATTCTTTTGTGCTTGCTCACATGTTTATTTTCCCTAATCTATGTGCTTTATGCTTTATGCCATGCTTTCTATGCCTAGATCTACCTTTTCCATGTGTTGTTTGGCTAGATCCACATGTTCTTATGCTTGTTCACATGCTTATATGTTTAGATCCACATGCTTAGGGTTTTATGCCATGTTTCCTATGTTTTGTTCCTCTTTTTACTCTATGTTGATGTTAGGGTTATGTGCTCACATGCTTGATACCATGTCTATGGTTATGCTTTGCTCGGATCTATGTGTTTGTATGCTTTTCGCCATGTTTTGTGCTTAGATCTGCCTCTGTACATTCTTATATGTTTGGATTCACGTTCTTCCATGTTTATATGTTAAGATTTTGCATGCTCGCACACGCTTTGCACATGCCTATGCCTAGATCTATGTTTATGTGCTTAGATTTACGTTTTCACATGTTTGCGTGCTTAAATCTAGGTTTTTCACATGCTTGTGTGCTTAGATCTGTGCTCTGCTTGCTTTATGCCATCTTCCATGTGCTTGTGCACTCCATGCCATGTTTGCGTGCCTAGACCTAGGCTATGTTTGTCTTGCCATGTGCTATTGTAGCCCTTTTGTTGCTTTATCTTTCTTTCTTATGTTTTGGCCTATTAGTTCAAACCCGATCTAGACCCTATGGTCTTTGTCACTGTCCGTACGCCTTGGCCCATATCAAAGGGTTTGCATCACCCCATTTGCATGTCTATGCTTGCTAACTTCTATACTTTATGCTTGTGTTAGCCTCTCTAGTTCTAGGCTTTGCCACACTTAACACCCTTAGTGGGTATGTGGTTGTGTGGTTACGTCCGACGCCCATGAGGCCTTGTCTAGACGTAACCACTTGGGATGCATCGCCATGATCCCAGTTGCTTCATGCATACCTCTCCCTTTCCACATTGTGCGATGATATGCTTGCCATACTTGTTTGTGCCACCTGTTGGCTTTCTGTGCATTGTTACACGTTTGCTTACATGTGCATGCATGAGTCTTACTTGCTAGTGTGTCGTCCATGCTTCAACACAATGAAATTATGGACATTCAATCCAAACCTACATTTGTCCTTCGTGGACACCACCTTTTGTTTGTTTCCTTGCTTGTTTCCTTGCCCTCTTGTTGGTTAGCTTTCTTACCTTTAACACATGTTGTGCTTGCCATATCTATCTTGCATGTTCGCTTTGCATCCTTTTGCTATTATCTACCTATTTTCCTTTCATTGCTTGTTTGCGGGTTTCTTGTCTTTGCCTTTGCATGTACACACATAAAGCGAGGACGCGTAGAGCTAGGACACGGTCTCCCAAGCGTAAGTAAAAAGGGCGCGGGTGCAAGCATGTTGATATAAGCCAGGCGACTATAGTTAGTAGGTTTAGGAGTTTAGCTCTTTCCCCTTTGGTTATGTACTCTTTTCAACCCCCTCGTTCCTCCTCCCTTTCTCCCTTAGATGGTCTGTACTAGGAATATCATGCCTTGTACCATTCGTTCTCATCTCTAGCGTATGGCGACTCCTATTTACTTTCCTGCACCTATATTTTGGGCCATGCTCTAGGAATGTAGGCATTTACTTTCCTGCTCTATGTGCTAGCATTATGCATAATACATGTATATATATATATATATATACCTGCTTGCCCATTTCCGGTGTAGTTGTCATGATCCATGTCACCTAAGGCTAGCGATGCCTAATTTCTGCCGTGAAAGTAAGGTGACTTCTCGTCAAATTTTCACAGTGGAAATCTGGTACTTTGCTCAAATGCCTTAAGAAAGCATAGATTGGGACCACACCCTTTTAAAAGCCAAAACCTCAAAGTCCCATGCATGAAAAGCCTCGAAAGCCAATGCCAAAATCATGTTGTTATTGCCAATTTTCGAAAATTAAGGTTTTGCAAAACAAATGACTGTCCTTAGGCAGGCGTTGTGGGGTGCCTAACACCTTCTCCACACGTAACCAAACTTTCAGACCTAAGAATCAATATTTTTTGCCATCCACATTAGATTATGAAAAATGGCATTTTTCTTAACCTAGGATCGGTAATAAAATCAACTAGCACCTGAAGCTCCGCGTGAACACACATGCACCATATATACCGAGAAGGGCCCTCCAACGAGGCCCCGCGCGCGCGGGAGCTATCGCCACGGCAGGTGGTTGAAACAAAGGCTTGCAATGACGGCGGCGATTTTTCCGCTTCCACCCTGATCGAGGCTGGGTGTCGACATCAGTGATAAGAAACCTCTCTCTAACAAGAACAAACTAAGGCTAACCCAATATTTGATAGGTCTTTCTTTTTTTTTTTTTTCCTTCAAGAACTGTTACAGATTAAAAATAACATAAATCTATTGATTTTAAACACAAATCCTCCAAAATCAAAACTTTACCAATAAAAGATTCAATAGCAAACACATGGAAGCACTAAATCCAAAAAAAAAAATAGACACTCCCAATATTAATGTAAACTACCTCATAACACCATGCAAGCACCCGCTTGTTCCAATTTAACAACACACCACAAAATCAATTATGAACATCTCAATATGATTATTTTTCTAAAAAAATCTCATTAAGAAGCCACTTACCTAGGAAGCCCAATTTAAATATACCTTAATCAGGCATCACATAGCAATCCAAATCAAGTTTCTAGATCCATAACCAAGTATCTCGAAACCTAGAACCACAATGATCAAGCCTATTAAGAATAAGGCCTATCACAAAGTTCATTATCACAATAGTCTCCTTAAATCGAAAGGTACCCTAAAAATCAAACCAAAGGGCTTAAAGCCTAACTTGACCGTCCTAAGACAAGTATCCCTTCCCAATTGGGAATCAAACAAGCACACAAGAAATCCATGGGAGCAAAACATGTAAGGGACATATTTTTATGTAATTGGCATATCCTTTGACAAAACGCACTTACTTGTATTTGGGTAAATCTAAGTAGGTTCAAGATGATCATTACAAGTAGTTACATTGAAGACATGAAGATTACTCAAGAACTGCTCAAGAAAAGTACAATCTCTAGGTCTCAATACCTCCTCGACAAAAGCTCCATCTGTTGAGATTCATTAAAGCTCGACACATGTCTTGATCTATCGAGCTTACAGGATTCAGACTATAGCCAGCAACATTTTTATTCTGAAAGACTATTTGTTTATGGGTTTGTATAATCTTTATTGGACTAGGGAAGCCCAAGGTTTGTGTATACCTATTTGGAATAGGAGAACCCATTGAGCTCCTATTTAAACGAGGTGGAAAAAGAAAAACCTAATCCTAAAGAGCTTCATAAGGTTTTCTTTTTGAAACCCTAGCCTCCTCCTACAGAAGAAAGAGTTCTCGCTGCATTTCTTGTATGCCTTTAGGTTCTATAACCAAGCAAAGTCTCTCACACCATCATTGAAGATCTTATTGGTGTTTCTATGTGAAGCTGTTGCAAATCAACTACATCAATCAAATGTTTGCTATGGAGTTAGTCACGTATTGGGATTCGTGCAAAGAAGTTAGTCACGTACTGGGATCCGTGCATCATTAGTTAGTTATGTACTAGGATTTGTGCATTAAATGGAAAGATTGCCACTACAATACAAGTCTAATTGGGTATTGGAGTTAGGGTTCAACTGTAGGTTGGTATTTCGGGATAGGCTAAAGGGTTTGGTAAGATTCCTTACACCATCATTGAAGATCTTATTGGTGTTTCTACGTGAAGCAGTTGCAAATCAACTACATCAATCAAATGGTTGCTATGGAGTAGTCACATATTGGGATTCGTGCAAAGGAGTTAGTCATGTACTAGGATTCGTGTATCATTGGTTAGTCACGTACTGGGATTCATGCATTGAATGGAAAGATTACCGCAACAATACAAGTCCAATTGGGTATTGGGGTAAGGTTCAACTGTAGGTTAGTATTTCGGGATAGGCCAAAGGGTTTGATAAGATTCCTTATACTTGTTATCGCTTGTGATTGATAATAGTTGTTTCTTAGGAGTGGTGACCTTAAAATCACCCGATGGGATTTTGTCTCAATAGTTTTCCCAATTCGTAAACAAATCACCCATGTCAAATTTATTTTTTGTTGCATTTAGTATAATTAGTGATTTGTTTGTGCTACCACTCTATTGCACGTAATTTAATTTACTTGTTTAATTAATTAATTTGCAAAGGGTCAATTCATTTTTTCCCTAACAAGTGGTATTAGAGTGGGCACACTCTGATTAGGGTTTTAATCTTTGCTGTGTGATTCATTGACCCCCATTGTCATGGAAACTTTTGATTGTTTTGATTTGCATGATCTTGTGTTGAATGATGATGATGATATTCAAGATGCCTATTGTAGGCTTTATAATTTTTGTATGAAATCTCTTGAACGTTCTACAAAATTAAAAGCTAATTTTAAAAAGGCCAAACTTGAAAGAGATGAATTGATTGCAAAATTGGATAAAGCTAATAATTTGAATGAGAAATTTAAAAATCAAATTCATCTCA
Organism: Quercus suber; assembly: GCF_002906115.3. Classification (NCBI taxonomy): domain Eukaryota; kingdom Viridiplantae; phylum Streptophyta; class Magnoliopsida; order Fagales; family Fagaceae; genus Quercus; species Quercus suber. The sequence goes on from NW_027070186.1 coordinate 175,701, forward strand.
GGTAGACAAAATTAAGAGTTTGGAAGAGCAACTAGTTGAATCTAAACATGAAGTTGAAAAATTAACTAGTGCCAAACTTGTTGTTGAGCCCAACTCAAAAGAAAATGATTTTTATATTCCTCCATTCAAAAGGAATAATGAAAAGTTGAATGCTAATATTGCTAGGATAAACAAAGGTAAACAATCTGATGTTAACGCTGAAGTTTCTAAACCTATGTCTAAAACTCCTCCAACATTTAATAAAAATTCTAAATTTGTCCCCACTTGTTATCATTGTCATATTGTTGATCATATTAGGCCAAATTATCCTAAGTTGCCAACCTCTAAGGTTAGACCTCCTTCTAGGAAGCCGAGTAGCTCTAAAACTACTTGTTTTTGTCACCATTGTGGTGGTTCTGGTCACACTCGCCCTGATTGTTTCAAGTTGTTTCCTCATAAGTGAGTGTCCAATAGGTCTCATCCTTTTTCTAAAGGCTTTGTACCTATTCTTGGTGAATTATTAAAAATTTTAAGCTTTTTTACTCAATTTCAGGGGAATTCTAATTCTTCTATGTCCTTTAGTAGTCATACTAGAACACGTGCATTTTCATCTTCATGGCCAAAGACTCATGCTATGTGGGTGATGAAGGATTCTAAGACTTAATTGTTTCTCCTCTGCTTTAATTCTTTCTATCTAAAGTTGGACTTTCTTGCTTGAATTCTTATTGGGTTTTGGAATCATGCTTTCATGATAGTTGTTTGCTTGCTTTTGTTTATTCGTTTTCAGTTTTTGTTTTATTTATTTTAAAAAAAAAAATTTGAAAAATGAGATAGATACAAAAACAATGTGTGTTTGTGTATATTGGTACTTGTGTACCTTGGATGACCATTGAAACAAAGTTTCTAAACTTTGTATCTCTTGTAGCTTAGATGAGCATTTTAATGCACAACTAAGCAAGTGAGCTTTATGGTTTGTGTTGGTGATAAGTACAATTAAGTAATCTTTTATACTTAATACTCATATCACTCTTTTTGACGAGAAAGATTAGAAAATCCTAAAAGAAAGGCATAAATAACCATCTCATCACTAAAGCCTACCAATCATGTATAATATTTGTGTGCTTCGGCATAGCAAAATTGTGATGTTTTGGCTTAAATAATTGGGTATTTATTCTCTCTCTTATATGCCCATGTATGATATTTTCAAAAAGAAAATATGCAAAAAATGTAAAACCAAAAAGAATCAAAATGCTTTTAAAATGATTGTAAGCGTGTTTCTAGGAGATGTGGTAGTTATATGATGTACCTCAAAGGTAATAGTCCCCATCAAATAGTTATGATTCTGTGTGAGTGTATTAGATGTTCTCATATCTCAAATCGTCATAATATGATAAACTTGTGCACACTTGTTATGTTTTCACACACAACATACATACTCTTTGCTACTCTTGATACATGTGTAGGTACAATGTGTTTTGGACATCACAAGGGATACATGTGTTAATATGTACTTGTTAAATTGTCTTAACTTGTTTTTGAAATATAAAATTGGTTAGACTTGTTTTGTGTGTTTGTGGATCTATGAATGCTTTGCATCTAGAGTTAAGGTGTAGTTTGACTACTTAACATGTTGCTTGGATGCTTGTTTGAGTAGCCATCATGTCGCTTTCTCATCTTATGTGTTTTTCCCCCCTTGAAAAACCACTTTTCTTCATCCTCGATAGCTTCTCAACAGAATCCCGACAGATACCTCTTCTATCGAGATTTTCGGGTTTGACCTCGACAGCTATCTCGATCCATTGAGCCAAAATATTGTGCTCCCTGTCTACTGACATATCCTCAACAGGTTCTCGATCTGTCGAGGTTTCTAGGCTTCACCTTGATAGATTCCTCGATCAATTGAGATCCTTTTGCATGCATTTTTTTTTCTTTGTTTTGCATTTTTTCCTTTTGTGCTCATAGTCTTTTGTTTTCTTTTTTCTTTTAGGTCTATGGTTCCTTGTTTTCCTCGTTCCCTCTATGTCAGTATTATGTCTGTCTCCGGTCAAGTTTTTTTGGCCTTATATGCCATTTGACAATTGTGTCAAAAAGTGAGAGAATTTTGAGAATTGAATGTCATTCCTTAGGAGGAGTAATAGACTTAGGGGGAGAACTTCATGTTAAAGGGAAGAAAGTTTTTGATGTAACTAACTTAAAGTGAGAGTTAGTCTGATACACTTTGATATATATATTTTGTGTTGTGTTTCTTTTGGTTTTGTAACCGTTTACATACTTCATGTGTTGTTTCTATATTTGATGATGATGTATGTGTTTCACTCTTTATCTCACATGTGTTGTTTCTTTTATCTCTTTATATACATGTTTCTTGTTTATTTAACTTGTCATTATTTTCAGGAAAGACAAGTTAAAGCCAAGTCAAGATTCTGAACCTTTTTCTTGCAACAACTTCCAAGATTCAATTCTTTTAGACTAGGCTTATTTATTCTGTAATCTTGAGTAGAATTTATTTTAGGACATTCAATATACTCTTGTGGTTTTGTCACAGATTACCAAAGGGGGAGATTGTAAGGGACATATTTTTATGTAATTGGAATATTTTTTGACAAAACGCACTTTACTTGTATTTGGGTAAATCTAAGTAGGTTCAAGATGATCATTACAAATGGTTACATTGAAGAAATGAAGATTACTCAAGAACTGCTCAAGAAAAGTGCAATCTGTAGGTCTCGATACCTCCTCGATAGAAGCTCAATCTGTCAAGATTCATTAAAGCTCGACACATGTCTCGATCTATCGAACTTATCAGATTCAGACTATAGCTAGCAACGTTTTTATTCTAAAAGGTTATTTGTCTATGGGTTTGTATAATCTTTATTGGACTAAGAAAGCCCAAGGTTTGTGTATAACTATTTGGAATAGGAGAGCCCATTGAGCTCCTATTTAAACAAGGAGGTAGAAAAAGAAAAACTTAACCCTAAAGAGATTCATAAGGTTTTCTTTTTGAAACCCTAGCCTCCTCCTACAGAAGAAAGAGTTCTTGCTGCATTTCTTGTATACCTATAGGTTCTGTAACCAAGTAAAGTCTCTCACGCCATCATTGAAAATCTTATTGGTATTTTTATGTAAAGTTGTTGCAAATCAACTACATCAATCAAAGAGTTGCTGTTAACCCGAGCCGACACGTTCAATTCATTTAATTAACAAGCCATGTAAAGGTCAATACAGTTTAACCTCAACCCATGACTTGTTTATAAACGGGTTAATCGTGTCAGGTTCACAGGTCGTGTCAAGTTTTGCCACCACTAGTACTACTTAGTGCTTATATGCTCAGATGTAACAGGTTCCGTAACAATCAAATATACTTGACATCTTGGTTGGTGCCATAAAACTACAACCTACAACCTACAGTTGTATCTATCTAAATATTATCAACAAAACCTAAAATAATAGGTAACATTAAAATGACTATGACTGGTAATTTATAGGTAAACTTTTACATTTACATTATTGTCTAGATACTTATATTTTGTAATTTATAGAACTTGTTTTGCTTGTATATGCAAGAAATTTATATATAGTTAGCACTTCTACTACTCTACATGTTAGCAAGTACAATGAAAATATTTTTAAGTGACATATATATATATATACACACACACACACATATATAAATAAATTATAATTTTACTACTAAGAGCTTTTAGAAATTTAAATCTTTCCATAATTTTTAAAATAATTTTACTATTTTATTTGTTATTAAATTTAATTATATTATCAAAAAATATTTATTTTTACAAATTTATATATAATTTTGTTATTAAACCATGCATCACATGGGCAAAAACTAGTGTGTATATATATATATATGTATATATAATAATGACCTTGAAGATAGTGACTTTATCAAACATGCTTTCTTATTTATTTAAATTTCCTTGTTTCTATCATTGTTGTTGATTTTATATAAAATTTAAGGGTTAATTTGCAATTGTAGTCTTACATTTTTTTTTTTTAATAATTTTGCTGCTCATTTTTCAAGAATATTTAACCATAATTAGTATAATTTAAAATATCATGATCACAGCCAATCAAAATCAATAAGAGTGCTTAGCTTACCAAAATATTTAAGTACAATGCCATAATATTCTCAAAATGAAAATATAACACCCAAAAAAAAAAAAAGGACAAAAAAAAAAAAAATGGAAGATAAGAAAAAGAGAAGCAGTTGAAAGAACCCAGCTTGAGAAAGAAAAGAAAGAAAGAAAAGGGAGAGAAGAAATATCAGTACAGTGGAGAGAGTACGGTGGAGAGAAGAAGTGAAGAAGAAAAAGAGGTTTGAGCACATGGGTGGGTCCCATAATCATTAGATATTTACAAAAATACCTATATCTCAGTTTTCATAATTTTGAAAACTCCTAAAATCTGTTTTCAATTCTCATAAATCTAACTCAATTTTTTTGAATTTTGAGTTACGAAAACTCAACTCAAAAATTAAACCAAACAACATTTTTTAAGTAGATCTTACAATTTTTGAGTTTTGAGTTATTAAAACTGAGTTAGATAACTCAAAACACCTCAAACCAAACACCACCTTATATTTTCGTAATTTATAGAATTTGTTTTGGTTGTATATGCAAGAAATTTATATATAGTTAACACTTCTACTACTCTACATCTTAGCAGGTATAATGAAAATATTTTTTGTTTTGCTACTAATTTTTCAAGAATATTAATCATAATTAGTATAATTTAAAATATCATAATCTCAACTGGTCAAAATCAATAAGAGTACTTAGCTAACCAAAAAATTTAAGTATAATGCCATAATATTCTCAAAATAAAAAGATAACACCCAAAAAAGAAAAAGATAAAACACAAGAGAAGCATCAATTAAAAACTCAAAAATAACAAAATATTGGATTCAATACCAATTCAAAAATATAAGTTCAAGAGCTTCTACCTAACATTTCAAACAAAATATTCGATTCAATGCCATTTCACTTGAAGTACATGTTTTTCTTTTTTTTGCACCATTTGAGGAAGTACAAGTCTCTTTCTCCGAACACGTAGAGATGTTATGACCAACATGTTTGCAAAGCCCACAAGTCTTCTTTTGCTTTTCTAATTCTCTTCCACCTTTCATTCGTTTTTGCTTTGGACGACCTTTTGTCTTTGATAGCAGAGGACAATTAATGAAACAATCTCCATCAATCACACCATTAACATTGGCATCAACCACATTTTCTTTGCCTACTAAATTTTCATCATCCAACACTAGCAATTCTTTTTCACTTAATGAGGCTTTACAACACCAACGTGATGGTAAATACAATTGTGGAATATGATAACAATCTTTGTGAAGGAATACACTAAGAATGTGACAACAAAGTATACCCCAAAATTCAAAATGTTTGCAACTATAATTAGTCACCTCACCATCCCGTAAGACCTTGTGCTTTTGACTAGTTTCATCTTTATAATATTGTAGTACAAATTCAATACGGTTTCCTTGATGAACTGAATATTGTGTTGCTCTCTCAAACTCATTTTGAAAAATTTTGAAAGCATAAGGTGCCAAAACATTGTGTGCTTGGTCTTCTAATGGTGACAATGTTCTTAAAGAAGAACCTCTAAATGTCTCTAACATTGTATCATGTGATTGTGTTTGCTCAATATCTTCAATGGCAAGATCAACCTAAGATTATAAATAATAAAATAAATTATAAACTTTTATATGACATATAAAGACTACAAATATTAACAAATAAAAAATAAAACAAATTATACAACAAAAGAAATCAATGTTAAGTATTGACTTACTTGTTTAATGAGTTGGATCAAGTTTATGTGAGAACTAACAAACCGTTTAATAAAGGCATTTATACTTTCCGATCTTCCGATTGTTGTCATTCCACCAAAAAAATGTCCACGAAGGTAACATGGTACCCAAAAGTGCTTGATTTGATATAAACCAATTACATGCTTGTTAGTAAGCATGTCATACTTTTCCATAACTTGAGTCCATTGACCCTCAAATTCTTCACATGAGTCTAACTTGTATAACTTTTAGAACTCTATGCACCAATTTGAATATTGATTACGAAGAATAGATGTAAACCAACCACTAAACTTAGCGGTAATATGCCATATACAAAATGCATGTTTTGTGAGTGGTAATTCTTTTGATATTGCCTCCGTAATCCATGGATCTTAATCTGTCAAAATTGTCGTGGGTTGTTTCTACATTAAACATACAAAATTCTGCTAATAAAAAAAATTTGTATTAGAACATGTTAACATTTCAAATGATATGTATTAATATTTTTCCACTAACTAATTAAATAAAATGGAAAAACGGTTGTACAAAGTTATAAGATAAATAGAGTACCTTCATTAGCCATTGAAAAGCACTAGTTGTTTCATTTCAAAGAAGTGCACAACCAAAGAGAATGGTCTTTCCATGATTATTGACACCAACAAAAATACCAAAAGGTATATCATAAGCATTTACCGTGTAAGTAGTATTAAAAACAACTACATCTCCATATTTTTGGTACCAATCAAAACTATGAGGGTGCGACCAAAAAATATGCTCTAACATTTTCTCTTTATCAGTTGTGAATACATATTGAAACTTAGAATTCCTTTCTTTAGTAACTTTACAAAATTATAAGAGATCCATAGCATCATTCACAGCATGCAACTTTACGAATGTCCCGTTAAAAAAATGTAAGATGTCCATGTTTCACATTTTTCTTAAGTTCCATAACACGTATTATTTCACTAATTGAAAGTCCAGCTTCTTTGTATAAGAGAATGCAATTTTTATCATCTTCAGTGATAGCTCAATTGGCCAGAAGAAATCTTACACTTGAAGGGGACAACAATTCATGATTGTGATCTACAACAAAAATAGTGACATGTTCTTTTGGAAAAATGTCTATTGACTTTCGCAATACAATAGTTAGCCGAGTTTTGCATCCACATTTTAAAGACATTCTATTTCGTTGCTCCTTAAATGGATCCACAATTTTTAGTGGTTGCTTACCTTCCCAATGACAAAAGAAATTACGTCTTCCTATTTCTCCATTTTTTTCTCTGAACGACCTTTTCGAATTGTAAAACCATTTCAATTTGCATAATTTTTATAAAAATTGAAAGCTTCTTCTTCACTAAGAAAACATTGACCAACAAAAGGCTCAAATTCATTTTCTATTGAATGTATATCCTCATATTCTTCAATAACCCCCATCTCATCTATTGGACATTCATTCCGATCAACTATTTCCCCTCCACGTGTGTTATTATTTTTTCCATCATTCGAAAACTCATTTAACACAACACAATTCCTTGAAACACTTCTATGAATCTCACTTGCAATTAAATCATCATCAATTTGTGCTATATTAAAACAAGAATTAAAAAAAAAAAAAATCAATATCATATTATACGTTAAATGAAATATGGATTACAAAATAATAATAATAATAATAATAGTACTTTCTTGAGGTAGTTCATTTAAGTCAAAGTAATTCAATGGAACAAGTTGATGAGTCTCACTTGCAACTAAATTGTCATCCATTTGTGCTACATTAAAACAAGATTAAAACAATCAATATTCAATATCATATTTTAGGATAAATGAAAAAAAAAATGATACAAAAAAAAAAATAATATAATAGTTCATTCTTGAAGTAATTCATTAAAGTTAAAGCAATTCCTTTTAACAACTTGATGAGTCTCAACTTGGTGCTATATTAAAACAAGAATAAAACAATCCACATCATATTTTAGGATAAATGAAAAAAAAATGATACAAATAAAAAAAGATAAACCTCATATTCAAATATATTTAAAAATAAATATGAATTTAATAAAATAAAATTATTGTACCTTGCAAAATAATTGGTTAATCCTTCATTGAACATTTGAACTTTTCTTCATCTCTCTTTTTTTTTTTTTTTTTTTTTTTTCTTTTTGAAGTGGGTTTGATAATAGTAAAGTGAATGAAAGTGAGTTTGATATTGGTAAAATGAAAGATGATGAAGAGTAAGATATTGATAAAGTGAAATTGGGTGGGAAATAAAAAGTAAAATGGAGGGAAATGTGTTAAAAGTGTGTTAAAGGGGCATTTTTGTCCTATATTTTCGGAAGAAACCAANGCATTTAGTACCAAAAGCACTGTACAAAACCTTCCGTCAGATTACTGAAATTGTAACATTAGTAAAAGTGTAAGAGAAAGGATACTTTAGAAAGCAGCAGTGCATGCATGCCTCCAAAATGTTGAGTCATTTGTCTCAAATTATTCGTTTCCTGATGATGAACAGGGATGATTTTCTAGATATGGCACTCATCAATATTGGGATGCAAAATCTACTATTAATGTTTCTCTAGCTGCTGAAGTGGGGTTGTATGTGTTTACGTGCATTTTCACTCTGCTTTGTGTGGATTCAACTTTGCTCTTGTACTAGATCTCCAATATCAATCTAAGTAGAGCCATTGACATGACATTACATGTGCAATACGTGAATTAAGTTCAACTCAACCAGTTAATATCCCTATTGAACAAGAATATTTTCCTACTAATGAATTAGGTTAGCACATCCTTAACACTGTTAATTGTATTAATGAATGTGTTGCAAAAACGTCAGCTAAAATCAGCTACCCAATGCCTACGACAAGAGCCCACACTTTTTAGACCAATTGTTTGTATATATCATATATGGGCCCGGTGATCTGTCTATTGCATGTGAAAAACAAAAACAAAAATTTAGGCTGTTCAACCACTTGGACATTTCCCACCAAAAACAAACACACGCCACTTTAGATTCTCAGAAAACAATATCCTTTGGATTATTTCTTAAAACCATTTTAATTAGAGTGAAAAAAAAAAAAAATCAAAAGCCCTCTTTCTCTTTATGTATTTCATTAATTATATGATTATGTTTTTCATCTCACTTCACTTCTTTTTCTTTTCCGGTAAAAAGTTTTTAAAATATCTCCTAATTAAACCAATGCCATTTAGGAGATATTTTATAAACTTTTATGGAAGGTAAAAAAAATTTAGCTTTGATTTTATATTTTCTATGAAAATAATGTCAAAACTTCCTTTAAATGACTTATTAATAATTGTTTTAAATACATCAATTAACATAACACTTACTAAGAGCATTAGCATCGAGGATGTAAAAACCCCACAGTTGCTATTTTAGCAATCAAGACACTAAAAGAGGGCTTTACTTTGGTATGGGTACTTAAAATATTTTGCTAACTGTGAACAATAAGGGTTGTATTTGTATATATACAACCCTACTGTTCATGGGTTGTAAAACTAAAAACACATATTTCAATATATCTACATTTTCCAATGTTTTTTGTTTCCTTCACATTTCAAAACTCTGAGACTAATTAACCAGTAGGAATGATCCGGAGTGCACAAAGAAACAAATTGTGAGACATCGAAAGGTTCATTTCTTAGAATATATAGCATAGTTAATTAAGAGCTAATATAGGACACCAATAAAAAATTAACCACTTTTTCTTCGCCAGAAAACTAAAAACTCAAATAAAGCATAAGAGAGAAAATTTTGAGTTTTTCACTTGGACGAGAGACGAGAGTACAAGTAGACATAGCAATTTCAAGGTTTTTTCTTGGGTTTTCTTGGAGTCTAAAATCAAGGATAATTTGGGAGGCTTGGGTTGTAAATCTCTTCCACAATATCATAACTTTATTGAATCAAAGATAATTTTTTGGACATGATGACTTCATTGAATCAAAGATAATTTTATATAGTGTTTCATGGCATGTGGATCTCAAATATTGGGTATAAACTTGAGAAAATCTATAAATCTATAAATCTATTTATTATAGAAGATTTATTTAGAGTTGGAACCTTTTTCTTTTCTTTTTTTTTCTTAATTAAAACTATGTGTCATATCAATCTTTGGTATTCTTGTGTGTAATTGATGTGTTTTTTTTTATTGGCGTGACCAATAAGAAAACACATCCATCACATATAAGAACACCAATCATACACACCAAAATCCATGCTAGATATGGTTCTGAAATTTTTCAAAGAGATAAAAGAACGAGGAAGATTAACAAAACATTAACCCAATGAGGTTTGGATCAATTCAAAACACACGTACTATCAATTTTGTATAGTTGACCCTTGAGATCTAAGAATTGAGTAAATTGACCCTTTCCTCAAAATTTTCTCATCTATAACTTACAGAAGTGGTTGTGTACATGCACTACACATGACCACTATATTACTAAGCAAATCATTTTTTCATTAAAATTTAATCAAAGTCAATTTATAATGCATGAGGTGTGCGTTCAATTGATCCATCCTTAACAACTCCTTTGGCTTCTCACCATCTCTAACAGCATCATCAGCATCTTCTCACAATAACAATGGGGTTGGTTCTTTTATTTTTTATTTTTTTTATTTATTTTTTTATTGTGTTGTAATGGGATTTTAGTTGATTGTTGAAAATTCAATATGGGTATGAAACACCCTTGAACGTTTAGACCCCTAGATACAAAAATACCAATTCAAGCTTTATATCAAATAATTAATGTGCGGAATATGATAACAAGCTTATAACAGAATTAATAAAACAATCTAAGCCAAATATAAACACATCCACAACAGTAAATATAAGGCAAAGATAAAGGAAAGAGAGATGCAAACACACGGACAACACACGATGTGTTATCGAAGAGGAAACCGAAGTCCTCGGCGTAAAACCTCTCCGCCGCCCTCCAAGCGGTGATAAAATCCACTAAAAAATATAGTTGGGATACATGAACAGTAGAATACCCTCCAAGCCTAATCTACCCAAGTACCTAAGCCCTCCAAGCTTCTTGCTCCAACGAGGTTACGCCGAACCTATTTCTTCTTTAGCTTGCCGGATTCCGCTACTTGACCATAGCATCAACCAATGTATATTGGTTCCTTCCCAAACTGCTTCCCTAAGCACCAAATGGACCTTCTCATAGATGTGGGTGTGGTGAGATAAGAGTTTGGTAAATAACCTCTCAAGGATATGACAATGGAGAGGAAGAGAGTAGAGAAATTTGTAGAGTCTCTTTAGATGAAGATTGGGGATAAGGCAATCTTGTTTTTCTCTAAGGTTTTCTCTTACAAAATTCTCTCTGGAAGCTCTCTCAAAATTATGGGTATAAGGGTGTATATATAGTAGGGTGAGAAGGGAATGCAAAACGTCAGTTTTTGCCAAACAGGGCAAGTTAGCGACTTGGTCTCGCAGCTTGTCCAAGTCGCGAGTTCAAGTCGCGACGTAACGGCCTGGCCAGTCTGAAACTTTTGTCCTATAGCGTGACAGCTAGCGCGACCCTTCAGCTTCCTAGTGTGCCTCTCACGTGCCAGCTTTTGGCGGCTTGCCAGTCGCGATCCACCCGCGAGCCCTAGCCGCGAACCTCTGTTTTTCTTGCACACTCTTGAGCTTTTCTTCACAACTTCTCACACACTACCCTTACAATTTTCCCACCTAAATACAGGGTTGCTAAGTGCTAAATTACAAGCAAATTGGTCACGGAATAAAGCCAATTAAATGGTTGATTAAATTCAACCTTACAATTGTGATGGTTCCTATTCTTCTATTTGTAATATTCCAATGTGTCATTAAAAAGAAAATGTAAACAATGAGCTTTAGTCCAGGTCGATATTGAATTCAATCTTTTTAAAAAAATTTGTTAGGTTCTAAGACTTTGGGAACTAATGTATTAGAACTTCAATGTGTATTGTGTTCGCAAACCATGATCAAAACATAGAGTCTAGGTTCAAGCTAGCTCAAAGCGTGATTTAATGTTAAATTGGAATCAAGTGATTGCAGGATTTATTGGACAAAATCTGCAAGGCTTGATCAATCAAAAATTAGAATCAATCGATCGAAACTCGTGCAGATTTAATTTTCTGCAAAAATTCCAATTTAGGCCAAGCCCATATGACGTGTAGGGTTAAGTATTTTACTTCAAGTATAAAAAGAAAAACCCTAGCTAGTAGCTACATTTTAGAAGTCTTTGGAGAGTTATGTGTTGAATCTTCTGTGAGATCTAAAGGTGTCTACCTTCATACACACACATAGAGTTGTCAAAATCAAGATTTGCATCAAGAACTTGGTGATCTCTTTAGTTGCTGCATAAAAAACTTTAAAGAAGATCTAAAACCTTTGAGTGGTGTCTCAAAGTCACAAATAGAAGAATTTGTAATTGCTATAAATCAAAGAAAGAAGTAGTCTATGGACTCGGAGCTGTCATGTGATTATAGTAATAAGTTTTCTACTCGAGATAGCAATAGGATATTAGTGGTCTAAGTTCTATATAAAAACTTCAATTCTTTTATAATGGATCTATTTTTACCTTGAAGATAACTAGGTTAAATTCTCCTGAAGTTTTTTACCGGTTAGGTTTTTCTGGGTCATCATATCGTGGTGCGCTTTACATTTTTTCTTTATTTGCAAGATATGATATTATTGTGTTAACTTAAAACTGAATAATTTATCTAAGTTATCACTTGGCTAAATAACTAGGTGAAAATACTTGTGTTAAAGAGTCTAAAAACGTACAATTTCCATACATTTATATACTCCGCATACAACAAATTGAATGGGGAGGTAATGATATTATGATTATAAACATCTTAGACTCATAGCAACTTATCAATAAAAAAGAAAAATATTAGACTCATAGCAACAATAATAGTGATACAGAAAAATATAACAAGAACTTTCATTCTTATTGAGCCAGCTACACCCATTAGATCCATCTCTAAATCTGGGCTAATCGGCGGATATCAACCGGATAAGCATCCGATGCAGCTTGAGCACTATAAGCTCTCTTGGCCACAATTGCATTCCCTGCCTCAGTTGGATGATAAGCATCCCAAAACAGATACTCATTCCTATTTTGACATGGATTTTGCATAGGTAGACATGTAATTTGCCCATTGTTCCTACCTACTCCACAGCACCCTGCATTCGTGACCTTGAAACCTAAAATTTACCAAAGAAAGAGAACCATGAATATTTCATGTCATATTTTAATGACAATTAAAAGTCGTACTCAGTTCACAAAATTTTAACTAAAAGAGAATTATTTAATTACCATAAGTTGAAGGGCTGTTTATTATATCTTGGAAGATCCCATAAGAGTCTATATAGATAAATCTTGCATCTGAGACATTGTTGTTGAGTGTATTGACCAGAGCTTTCAACCTGCTGTTGAATATTTGGTTGGCTGAATTGATTCTTTGTACACACGTCTTACCATCCGGGCTATTTTGAGCCAATTCACTGGGGCTGCAGCCTATTTGACCAATTCCAAACAAGGCCATTTTCCTTGCTCCATAATCATACAAAGCCTGTAACATAAACAAACATTTCGGAGTGTTAGATAATTTTCTTAATATTTTTGTGAATTAAAGAACAATTTCTTCTAACTAGAACTATCATAAAGGGTGCACACATGAGGTAGGCCTGAATAAGGCCCATTTCCTCAAAGCCCAATAAAAAGTAAATGGCTGGTGGAGCCTATATATCTTGGACAACAATAATGGCCTTTTTCCATTATTCCCACCATAAAAATAATTGGCTTTTGATATGTTAATAGAGTATATGGATAAATCAAGGAAAATTTTCTAAAATTAAATTAAAGAAATATAGTACTGGCCTTGAGTTGCTGATTATATTGATCAATTAGGACATCAGCATATTGTTCAGGTGTATATTGGCTGCTAGTCGAGTAAAATGTGGGCATGAAATAGTTATTAAGATAGTCATTGCTGCCCAATCCAACTGAATATATACACTTGCTCAAATAATTTGCAGCTGAGTCTTCATTCCCTAGCAAGTTTACCACTTGTGAGACTGTGCTTTGGTAATTTTTCACTTGCCCACTGAAGCTAATCCTACCTCCCTACAAAGACAAAAGGGATACATAGGTGAACTATATGTTTATAACACAATATGAAGTCATATTTGCTAGTTAAAAAAGAGAGTGCATCAAAATAGTTACCAGTTGCTGCCCAGTTTCCTCTCTAATTCCAGCAGCTGCAGAAGCATAATTCACTCCTTTCAAAATGTCTTGGCCACTTGCACTTACATAGGGAGGTATATAATCATCGAAACCCAAAAGCTCAGCTGTGTAGATATGGAAAAGTATTTTTAGATTTCCAACATGGTGTATACTCAAATATTATGAGTTCAATTACTAAGCTTGGTGTAATTTTTGATTAAAAATATCGTATCCAAATTGCATGGTAGCAACCTTACTCCCAATTCACATAACTATTTATTAAGTAATGTTTTTGTGTTAATATATGTTAAGGACATTTTTTACGAGTCATAATTTAATGAATACAGATCTGGAAGCAAAAAGTTCCCCTATCAAAATTTACTTGTTTTTTTTTCCCCTAATATTTTTGTGAAGGAAAATAAAAGAGAACATCTATATATAAATATAATTACAAAACATTTGATAAAAAATTTCATAATTGCTGATGTGACCCTCCAAATAAAAGCTTCAATTTCATATTTAATGCATGTACAAAAATCATGTGCAACGTAACTAGGCCGGCACACAGCTCAAGATAGGTACAATAAATTACTAACTAATTTGGGACAAAAACTACGATTACAAAGGAAAATAACACATGCTTTTATTAAAGGATAATAATCAATGCACACGGGTACCCAAATATTCATTCATATATCATATATGGGTGACCATTATTTTCTATTCTAACTAACAGTAATTAGAGTAACTAAAAAAAGACAACCCAAAATCCTCTTCAGGCCAAAAAAAAACAATAATATATAAAAAGGAACCAAATTAGGACTTATGGGAGCAAGTTATATTCTATACGGCACACAGCTCAAGATAGGTACAATAAATTACTAACTAATTTGGGACAAAAACTACGATTACAAAGGAAAATAACACATGCTTTTATTAAAGGATAATAATCAATGCACACGGGTACCCAAATATTCATTCATATATCATATATGGGTGACCATTATTTTCTATTCTAACTAACAGTAATTAGAGTAACTAAAAAAAGACAACCCAAAATCCTCTTCAGGCCAAAAAAAAACAATAATATATAAAAAGGAACCAAATTAGGACTTATGGGAGCAAGTTATATTCTATAAAGTCAGTTGAGAAACTGGAAAAAAGAAATGAAGAAACAATTTGACTGCTTAACTTTATTAACTCATTGATTTTTTTTCCCCTCTTTTAGCAATGAATATAATTAATCATATACGCCCATGACAATGGTGCTTTTTCTTGAAAAATATTCAGCATGAAATGAGTTTGAATAGTCAGCATGTGTCCTCTAGAACATGACAATTTGCTCTTTACTAAAGACAAGAAAACACAAATAAATTGTTGTTCCCCTAAAAGGGAACTGTCATTTTTACCAACAATAAACCTAAAAAGACCTTCTTTTTTTCGCAACTAATGAGATGGCATATTATATTAAGTGTATAGAAATTATGTTAATAGTAAACCATATAAAATTAATATTATTCTATTCACAACTTTTTTAGTGGCTAGCTAACAAAAACGTTTTCGTTTTTGAGCTAAGTTTAGAGAAAGAGAGGGAGCTCACCAATCACATCGACAGTGGTTTTCCCATTGGAAAACCTTCCAGTCGGTCCACCGGGGAAGTCGATCCCGTAAGGCATGTAGTTTGATCTAGCCAAAGATTGGAGTTGATTATTATTGCCATTATCCACCAATGAGTCCCCAAAAATGAAGTAACAAGGTACTTGGGGATCCCCTTCTACCCTATACCATAAACTCAACACCAACACTACTGCAAACACAACCCACATTTTGTTATACTCCATTGCCAAATAGGCAAAGCACCTAGAAATGTAAAGCAAAAGAATGAAGGAACTTAATAGTTGCTGTGTGTATGAGTGTGGAATTTAAAAGCTATGGATAAGTTTATATAGAAGGGAGTGACAAAAAAAAAGTGAACATGTTTTTGGTATACAGTTAAGAGAGTTGGTTAGAAGCATTTATTTCACGCGGATATAATGTGAGACTCTACTGTATAGCAAACAATAAGGCCGGCGCTGGCACCTGTTTGCTCTAAATTTTTTGTGGGAAATGAAATATATTGGATTTGGAATTTCAAACTTCGAAGTGCTGTAAACATTGTCGGTTATATCAGTAGTAGTCTTTGCTAATGACCCTTTAATCAATTTATCATTATCTTCTTAATCGTGCATTAATGATGGCCAAAGTAATCACTATGAAAATGCATTTTCCTTTATATACAAGCGCATGAGTTCAATGAGGTTTTTTCGCAACTGTCATGTTATCAATTTTTTTTTAGGGGTTTTCTTCTCCAAATATATATATATATATATATGGGTTTATCATTTCTTTTCATGTATGATTACTTACTTAGTATTACAGCCTCACTAATGGGTTCTAGTTAACTTAACTGGTAAAGTCTCTAATAATTAAATAATAAATATAGGGGGTTTAATCCTCACCTACACCAAAAATCGATTGATGTTTTGGTTTGATCATAAAAAATTATCATCAATAACGAACGTCATAAGTTAAAACTCTCTCAAAAATAAAATTAAACATTACAACCTCAGATTCTATATAATTGTGCAAAAAGTTGCATACATTTAGTACCTAAAGCACTGTAAAATTTTCAGTCATATTACTAGAGTTGTAACGTTCGCAAAAGAGTAAAGAGAAAGGATACTCTATAAGGCACAACTGATTGGTACTGATAGCAGTGCATGCATTTAGTACCAAAAGCACTGTACAAAACCTTCCGTCAGATTACTAAAATTGTAACATTTGTATAAGTGTAAGAGAAAGGATACTTTAGAAAGCAGCAGTACATGCATGCCTCCAAAATGTTGAGTCATATGTCTCAAATTATTCGTTTCCTGATGATGAACAGGGATGATTTTCTAGATATGGCACTCATCAATATTGAGATGCAAAATCTACTATTAATGTTTCTCTAGCTGCTGAAGTGGGGTTGTATGTGTTTACGTACATTTTCACTCTGCTTTGTGTGGATTCAACTTTGCTCTTGTACTAGATCTCCAATATCAATCTAAGTAGAGCCATTGACATGAACATTACATGTGCAATAGATGCAAAAACTACTATTAATGTTTCTCTAGCTGCTGAAGTGGGGTTGTATGTGTTTACGTACATTTTCACTCTGCTTTGTGTGGATTCAACTTTGCTCTTGTACTAGATCTCCAATATCAATCTAAGTAGAGCCATTGACATGAACATTACATGTGCAATACGTGAATTAAGTTCAACTCAACCAGTTAATATCCCTATTGAACAAGAAAATTTTCCTATTAATGAATTAGGTTAGCATATCCTTAACATTGTTAACTTAATTGTATTAATGAATGTGTTGCAGAAACGTCAGCTAAAATCAGCTACCCAATGCCTACGTACAAGATCCCACACTTTTTAGACCAACTGTTTGTATATATCATATATGGGCCCTGGTGATCTGTCTATTGCATGTGAAAAACAAAAACAAAAATTTAGGCTGTTCAACCACTTGGACATTTCCCACCAAAAACAAACACGCACCACTTTAGATTCTCACAAAACAATATCCTTTGGATTATTACTTAAAATCAATTTAATTAGAGTGAAAAAAAAAATCAAAAATCAAAAGCCCTCTTTCTCTTTATGTATTTCATTAATTATATGATTATGTTTTTCTTGTTTTTCATCTCACTTCACTTCTTTTTATTTTCCGGTAAAAATTTTTTAAAAATATTTCCTAATTAAACCAATGCCATTTAGGAAATATTTTATAAACTTTTTTGGAAGGGAAAAAAAAAGTTTAGCTTTGATTTTATATTTTCTATGTAAATGATGTCAAAAATTTCTTTAAATAACTTATTAATAATTGTTTTAAATACATCAGTTAACATAACACTTACTAAGAGCATTAGCATTGAAGGTGTTAAAACCACATAGTTGCTATTTTAGCAACAAGACACTAAAAGAGGCCTTTACCTTGGTATGGGTACTTAAAATATTTTGCCAATTGTGAACAATAAGGTTGTATTCATATATATACAACCCTACTATTCATGAGTTGTAAAAATAAAAACACATATTTTAATGGAGTGAGAGAGGAACAAAGGAAAAGAGGGAAGAGAGAGATAGGGGCTAGAGAAGTGAGATAATTGATTTGTTTATATTATTTGCTGGTATAATTTATATTATTTTAATAAATTGCATGTAATAGAAATTGGAGTGTTAAGTGAGCTGTAAAATAAGATGATAAAATAGATAAAGTGGGTTTTGAGTATGTATAATAGACATTTTTTTGCATTCTTGGATGTAAATGCTCTAAAATGTCTTCATTAAGACGTTACATGTTGATCCACCAATTCAATTGAGCCCTAACGATAGACTGACTGTATAACACATTTCACATTTTTTAGGTCAATGAATATAACACTTCCTCAGCTACCGTAGTCAAGTGGGCGCTGGTCCTAATCCCTTCACCCATTTTCTATTAAATTTCTCTCTTTCTCTCTCTCCAATGAATTTCAGAAAATGGGCTAATTAAGAAACTAAATTATGCCCATGAAAGGGAAAGCTCCAATTATGGCAATTAACCTTGGGGCATTGATAATTCTACAGTCAAGTTAGCATCGTTTTGTATCAACGGCTGAGGATTAAAATGGAGGTAGACAAATCGAACAATTAATGTAGAGCTTAAATCTAGCTGGTACGAACCATATACCATAAATGCTAGTTGGTGAAGCAAATTGATTGCTTGGGCTAAGTCAAACACCGTGTAACATGGATCTGCATGAATGACCAAAGTGCAGTAAAAGCCCCCAACACGTTTAAGAAGAAGAAATGTGTAAGGTAGTAGTTTAGTCTTATTCAAGCTGTCATTGACCCCTACGCCTACGCCGCTAAAGCGTCGGTGATTCGCTGGCTACAACTTGTGGGGTTCTTTAATTTGGCTCGATGACTTTGAAAATTATGTGATACTTCCTTCAATATATTAACGTCGTGATCCACATACACTGATGTCGATGTTAAAATCAAAGTACTGAAATACAAGTCTCTTTGAACAAATCTTATACATTGATGAAAACAATGTTCAAGAATTATTGTTAGGCTGTCTGTATTCATTATTGGTATAATTCCTTTTCATCCATATTCTTGAAAAATACAGAAATTTTCAACCAATAACAAATTAACATATCCTATTTATATAGTTCACATATAATATTTTGACAAATCAAATAATTAATATCTTATATTAATTAAATATTTCGGTGACACAGGCAATCCAATAAAATAGTCTTACTTAAAACTCTCCCATATAATAGAGGCAATCATATCTTATATATCTCACATTCTGGCTCAAATGAGCTCAAATGAGCGTTTAGATTTTTAAGCCCAAATTCTAGTCCATGACCTTAAGTATGTAAATATTAGTATAAGCATGACAAAAGAAGTCTAAACCTAGCAGCCCAAATTGATTCAAACCAATTACTTGTGGATTGGTTTAGCTATTGGTTATTTTAGAACTTGCAGATTGTTTTGGATCGGTGGTTTTTCAACTTGATGCGGTCGGTTTCAATTAACAAAATAAAATCCGTCAAGACAAGCTCATGCACATTCCTATATAGATTGATTCAGTTTTGAAACAAGCTAATTAAACAAAACACAAGACCAATTCAAAAGTAAAAACAATCTATCGAAGATTAGGTTAGAACCATTTTACTTAACATGCAGCATGTCTAAACTGAGTCCAAAAAAAATTTAATTTGTTTAGTTTTAAATTGTGTAGATAGACTATATATTTAGGTGTGCTACATATATTATTGAGTCTAGTCATTAAGTTGGCAAATCGTGAGCAAAATGAGATTTATATGTGGTTTTAGAACCTTCTTGAATGGTCAAGATAGCTGCTTAGGTGCTGCAACTCAGTTTGCAAGAATTCACATTCCAATAGCTTTCAACAATTGTTCCATCAACCAAACATGCATTTTTTCTATAAATCAAGCTTAAGTTGGATCGACTGCACTACAATAGATTGGATTTGTTGATTCAACCCCATTCATCCCATTTGTCACTAGGGTTTCATTTTTTACTAAACCTGTGATATAAAAGAAAACCCTAAAGGACATGCCTAAGATTTTTGAGGAGCTTTAGAAAGTAGATGGAGAGTACATCTCAAGGTTGTTGTGCCACTTACTCTCTATGTTCACTACTGATTATCACACTTGACATACATCTAGATTCAGAGTGTTTGAAGATGCTACCAATTCTGGATTACTATTGCTGGAGCAGAATCTTCAAGTGGATACTTGAACTTATTGATGTGATCATTAGGTTCACGTGCAACATCTTTATACGTAAAAAGAGTCCATGGATTTTTGGAGTTAGGTTGAGTAACAATAGTAAGTTTTACTAAGAATATGATTACTTAGGTTGTAAAACTTCGATTCAATTAGTGGACCTGTTAGAAAGGATCATTATAGAAAAATGTAAAATGTTTTACCCATTTCTTAAGTGTAAAAACATTTTTCAAGATTTTGCATAGCTCTTGTTGTTTGATTGAAAATATTTTTAGTTGGCCAATATTTTACCTTGAAACAAATACAGCAAAATGTGTAAAATATTGTAAAATTGTATTCTAAAACTTTTTAAACTAAAACAATGGGAATGTCCAATAAACCTTTATTTACAAAATACAAACACAGAAAAAAAAAAAAAGTTATTAAACTAACTGCTACCAAAATTTTATGAGAAAGAGAGAGAGAGATGGTTTCATTGGGTATACAAAAGGTACGATTTGGTTGTTAACGATGTTGTTTCGGCCTCCACTGACACCACATGCCACCGTAGATGACAGCTTCACTAAATTAAATAATGTGTAATTGTGGTCTTTAAAAGTCTTGACTCTTAAGTCTTGACTCTTAACTCTTAACTACTAGTTTCGTTTCTTTCTCAAAAAAAAAAAAAAAAAAAAACTACTAGTTTCGTTTAGGCTTTCGAATGATTTTGGAGGATAGTGTTTTACTTTACCACAATAGCT
This sequence comes from Quercus suber, assembly GCF_002906115.3. Taxonomy (NCBI): domain Eukaryota; kingdom Viridiplantae; phylum Streptophyta; class Magnoliopsida; order Fagales; family Fagaceae; genus Quercus; species Quercus suber. The sequence goes on from NW_027070186.1 coordinate 196,796, forward strand.
AACCAATTGCGATTTTGGGGATTAATTAAAGGTCTTCTTTTCTTAAGTCGAAAGCTTTTTGAATTGCATTTAGCTGGGCATTGCTGGTTACTACTATGTATTTTGGGAATTTCACGTGGCCTTTGTATGGTGGATTTGGCTTAGCCTGTGGTGAGCTCGATCGGGTTTCGTTGTTGGTTGAAGTGGTTTTGTGACTTGTGAGGTGGACTTGAATTTTGAAATAGTTTTCTACGAAGAATTAGGTGGGTTTTTTTTGTCTTTCTTGACTTGGACATGAGAAAATAATTCTTTTTATTTGTAATATGTAAGTTTAATATGAAATCCATAACTTTTTTTTTGTATCTTGTTCTCTTTAGTTTAGTATGAAATCCAACTATTTTGTATTTTTTTTCCTCTTTAGTTTAAATTTTAGAGTTATTTTCTTTTTTCTTTTTTTTTTTTAAAAAAAAAAAAAAAAGGTGTGTGTGTGGAAAATTTGAGTTATAAAGGATTCAATGGACATTTCTATTACCGTTTTAAGGCTCAAAAGTTGTCCCTTATTGTCTTTTCTCTGTAGAGTTGAACGTCATTGAGGCAAAATAATTCTTGAAGAAATTATAACAAAATGAAGATGACTTGAAATGAACATTTTAATTTGCCACTTATAACTCTAGGAGCACTGGAGCAAGGACAAGGCTGGACAATTTTTGAAACTTCACGTGTCAAATTAACTGCGTACTAATGTCATCGTCTTATTCAGCACAAATAAATAAATAAATAAATAAATAAATAATAATAATAATAATAGTAATAATAAATAAATAAATAATGTTATCCTCTTCATTACAAAGTTATAAATGAACAATTGCAAACAATAACATCTAGTTGACTTTTTGAAAAAAAATACTGAATACTTCAATAAAAACTTTAGGCTAAAATGCAAAACACTACTTCTTTTATGTTTTACCTAAATTTATTTCAATCCTTTAATTTTGCTTTCATCTTAATCTTCTAACTTTCAAGTTTATTCAATTAAGGTCTTTTTATCAACTTTTTTTTATATGTTGTAGTTAATTTTCCAATTTTTTAAAATTTTCTTCAAATTTTTTAAACTAAAAAAATTTAATTAATGATTGAAAAGTATTTTCAAGAATTTTTTTTTTCAAAAAATTTATAACAAAAGTTGACAAAGAGGCCTTAATCATTGAATAAATCTGAAACTTAAAGAACTAAAATAAACGAAAGTATAATTAGAGAAATAAAATGAATTCTGAAAAAATTTAGAAGGTCGATTTTGTATTTTAGCCAATATATTTGATATGCTACATAATTAAGAAATTAAGAGCTTATAGAAGCATGAACTTAAGCATCACCACAAGACTATATACTTTGGTTTTTCTTTCTCTAAATGAGATAGTTTGAGAAGCTAGTAGTAACACTTAAGCCACACCCACCACATGAGCTATTAATGATCAGTGTCATCTATGATATTTCTATGTGCCTCGCCATGTCCTTTTCAGTGTCTTATACGAATCTCTAACAAGGCTGCATTTTGGACAGCTGGGCCCAAATAGCTCTAAGCTCCGAGAGTCTGAGTCATGCTGACCATGCTTAATTTATCTCTCCCTCTTTCCCTCACGTTCTTTTTTCGGCTATTTCTTGTTTCCATCTAGTTATCACGGAAGTTCTTAACATCTTATGTGCATTATAGAGTCTGGTCAACAATAGTGATTATTGCTAGGAAGAAGGTAAAGTGGGTCATCCACCCTTTGCCTCTTCATGAGAATGAGACAGGTCATGGCTTCCAACTAAAAAATAATAATTGAAAGAAAATGCTAAAATTACTAGCAATTTTACTATAAATTGTTTATAAACTAGTGTGATAACAAATGTGCTTGATGTTATATTAACAATGTAACAAATAAATTTTTAAATTATTTTTTTGTTGTGTGTTTAAAAATTGACACATCAATTTATAAAATTTAAATAATAAAAGAGGATAATTATAAATTACCCCACCTGAAATTAGGCCCAAATTTCATTTCATCTACTCACGGTTTGAAAGTGTTATTTTATCCACCCAATGTTTGCTCTAGTATTATACAGTAGTTACCCATCTCATCACTTTCACCATTTAAAATAATAAAAAAAAAGATTTTAGAATTTTGTGAAAATTGATATCCCAAATTTAAACCCCATCTCCACCTAGCAAAAATCACAAGAATTAAACCATTTAGCAAACTATTAGTCTGAAACTATCATGAGCTTGGGAAAACAAGTTTGTAGAATTAGTGCGGGCAAAAAATCTCTCTATTGTGTTCATTCCCAAAACATGAACAGATGAAGTGTTATGATTGGTGGCTTGAATTATGGTGCATGTAAGCGCACCACATGGGATTATGTTTCATTGGTGTTGGACGCACTTTTGGAAGCTTACTTGAGATTAAAAGTCCAACCAGGACTGCGTAATATTATCTACGTACAAACCCAAGCAGCTTTGGTATTGATCTCTATCTAGTATCCTAACCGACTTTGCCCAATATAAATATATATATATATATGTTATACGGCAATTGTGTGTATCAGCGCCGCAATATTAGAATAGGTTTCTTTATTCTCTTTAATTGTATAGAGTTCTAAGGTGTGACTTTGTTCTAGAGATTTTTAGGTTTTTCTAGTCACATGCTACTAGTGATTGAGAGCTCTTTTAGGTGTATTTGGAGTTTGGGTTTTGTGAGAATGTTTTGGTACCACCTTTGTAATCTCCTTCTTTTGTTAGTGAAACTTTATCTTCGACACTCAAATAGACGTAGGCCAAAAGCTGAACCATGTAAATCTTAGATTCCCATATGTGATTGTTTCTTTTGTCTTTCTATTTTTATCTTGCATAAACCCACTATTATTTGAATACATACACAACAAATAGATATTTACGCATTCTCTATTCTCAACAAATTGGTATTAAAGCTTCCGCTTTTACAACAAACTGGTATCATAGCCTTGGGTTCTTTGTTTTGGATTGAGATTGTTCATTAGATCTATTTGGTTGTGTTGTTATTGGTTCACTGGGTTTTTTGGTATGGTGACAAAGGCTTTGTCGACAACAAGATTTGAGATCGAAAAATTTAACGGGAAGAATGATTTCAGTTTATGGCGTGTCAAGATGCGTGCTTTGTTAGTGTAGCAAGGATTGTGGAAAGCACTATAGGGCAAGAATGCTTTACCAGTGACGCTATCGGATGAGGAAAAAGAAGATCCCTTGGAATGGGCACATAGTGCAATTTTGTTGTCTCTTGGAGATGAGGTTCTGAGAAAGGGGTGAGGCTTAGGTCCAATGCATGTAGTGCACTGGACCTATTAAGATGGTGACATATGTTCAAAAGTGGACACGTGTTATAATCTCAACGGATCTAGTGCAACTGGATACTGGATCCAACCTCACCCCTAAGAGAGATTGTAGATGAAGTAACAGCTGTAGGATTGTGGCTTAAGTTGGAGAGTCGATACATGACTAAGTCTCTTACAAATCGCTTGTACATGAAGCAGCGGCTATACACCATTTGGATGAAAGAAGGTACACCTTTTTCTAATCATCTTGACGAATTTAATAGAATTGTTCTTGATTTGAAAAATACTGAATGCAAAGTAGAAGATGGGGATCAAGCTCTAATTTTGTTATGTTCATTGCCTCCTTCTTTTCAACACTTTGTCGACACCATGTTGTATGGTTCTAGAAGAGATTCTATCTTGATTGATGATGTCAAAGATGCATTGAATTCTAAGGAATTGAAGAAGGTTTCTGAAAATTGGGGCGATAATTATGCTGATGATCTTGTTGCTAGGAGTAGATCCAATAAAAATGGATCTAGTAGTAATAGAGAAAAATCTAGATCTGGTAAGTGTCACTATTGTAAAAATGAAGGACACTGGAAAAATGAATGCACGCTACTCAAAGAGAAAAAGAAGAACGATGGTACTTCAAATAGTAGTAATGTAGCTAGTGTTGCGGAGGTTAATTCTGTGGGTGACTATAACGTCCCAGTTAATTAAAAAGAAAAAGAAAAAGTGATGGTCAGATTTTTACATACTCCACAACACCACTTTCACCATCATTTTTCCGGCAAGATCACTGGAAAATTTTTAAGAACTTATAAGCACTTTCACATCCTTTTTTGAGATAAAAATTTCTAATATTTTTTTGTGGGTTTTACACTTTTGCTTGAGGTTATTTTTATCTAAACTTTAATAATGATACCCATGTGATTTATGAGCATTAGAAGTGATATTTATGTGTTTTTATGTATGGGTTTTGTCTTGGTAGATTTATTTGATGAGTGGGTTTATAGTTTTTACAATGGTGATTATCTAAGTGGTGAAAATTTGGGGATTTTGGCTTTTTAATGTGAAATAAATGGTGAATATAATTTTTATTGATTATTTGGAGCTAGTTAACTATTCAAATCATTTGTCTTGGAGGATATTATGATATTTGGTATCATGGGTCTCTTGTTGATGTGGTGTAAATCTTGTGGGAAGTACTTAGAAGGTGTTGAGGTTTTGATATTAGAGATAATACCTTGAATGGGTTGATTTTATAAATTGGAGCCTACGCCTTATGAATTAATTTGTTGAGAAACTTTGGAAGTGGAATATATTATTGATGAGGTTAGATATTAGGCTTGCCTAATCAAAGTGCTTATTTGGCAATTCCTAATTTGTAGTTAGATACAATTTTAACCTTTATGCTTATTGTGATAGGTTTGCTTAATATTGTTTAGATTCTAACTAATCTCCTTTGGAGCTTGGAGAATTAGGCTTTTTTTGCGGGTTGCAAGGTAAGTAGCTTTTAATGGGATTTTTGGAAAATAATCATGTTGCATAAACTTTGTTTTTGGGTCAAACACATTTTAGAAAATTATTTGTGGAACTACGTTTCCTTAAAAAGTATTGTGTTGTGACCCTATTATATATAATTATATATGAAAAGCGCATCGTGTTTAATATTGCATATGGGGAAATGCATGATTTGTTAGTATGGAAGAGATAAGCATCTTTGATATAATTCTTGGGAATGGATTTTACGGATTTATTGCATTAATTGCAAATTCTATAGATGTTTTATCTTGACTTGTGATATTTGGAAAATTGATAGAAAATCTTATTGATAAGAAATGATTTTGGAAAATTTGAGAACCTTGTGAATATATTGGGTATTTCAAAGTTTTTTGTGAAACTGTTTGAAATTAAATTGTGTTTTGATTTCATGTACTCTATGAGCTCTTTATGTTTTTACCCTTGGGCTGTGACATGTGATTACTTGGTGTTTACCCAGCCAAATGTCGTAGTCTTGGTGACATTGGTATCTTGGTACCCTGTCTTTGTGGCATAATTGATGTCTTTGTGGCATAACTAATGTCTTCATGGCATAATTGATGTCTTTGTGGCATAACTTGATGTCTTTATGGCATACCTAACGTCTTTATGAAGGCTTGTCATGTGGCCTTGGTTTGGATTTTTAGGTTTTAAAATGGTGTTTTGATAGCTCACAGTAAATAGGATGTAGTTTTATGTTGAAATATTTTGAGCAAACTTGGTGCTCCATTCTTTTAATCATTCTTGTCATTTTATTAAGAAAAATGGATTTGCTTAATTTTCATGAAAATTCCCAAATTATAACATGTTTTATAAAATATTCATTATCATGAAACCTGCATTTCCCCCACTCCCATTAATTATTCTACTTACTGGGTTCTGTCTCTTCTCATTATTTTATAAACTTTCAGAATGGGCAACAATCTTTTGAGACAGTGTTTTGGTGGCTAACAATAGTTATACTAATTATTAATGGAGGCTGAACTTTTGTGATGAAGATATTAGATAATGTACATCTTAGAATAGGCTTGACTCATTCTTTTGTATATTATAGTGGTTGTGACTTTATTCCCACTGATGGGACAAGCTGATGATATATAATTTTTTTTTTTTTGAGAAATAATTACAACACGTTGCTAACCCCACAGCTTGAACCCAAACTCCTAAACCCCCAAGCACTTTGTACATGGGGAGGTGTCAATCCAGCTACAAGGCCTTTGACAGCTAATGATATGTAATTAGTTATTTAGATCTTTATTCTTTTGTGGCCAATGGTCCTTGTAATTATTGCATAGAGCTCTAACTTACTTTGGGAGTATCATTAATGAAGTTTTTATGATAATTTTTTATGTTGGTACTTTGATAATGAATTTTGGATTAAATTGTCAAAAAGAAAAAAATCAATAGGTACCTTTGAGATGTTTTTTTCATGCTTTGGACCATTTTGGGTTCGGAACGTGATAGTGACAACATAGTTCTATTAGTATCTACTAGTTGCTCCGGTGATGCTTGGGTCCTTGCTTCGGCTTGCTCCTGTGAGAGACTATGCCCTTGGACCCTTTTTTACGGTGTTGGGAAAAACCCACGTGAATAGGTGGAGTCGTGTTATTGTCTCTCAAAATGGAGATTTGACTGATTACGTTTTCCCCTTTAAATTAAAGATTTTACAATAGAATCGCAACTTATTTAATTATTGGAATAAATAAGAAAACCAATATTGAAAAATTTCTTATTTTATTGATTTGCAAATGAATTTATATTGATCATAAGAAATTACATGGCTTTGGTCCTAGATACAATTTAAGATAAAGTACATGACTTTGTTTCCTAGTTACAATTTAGAAATTGAAAATTACATGAATAAGCATTGATCTATCAACCCTTGATCTAAGCTTGGAAGCTATGTTACAAGGTGGGAAGGTGTTAGGCACCCACCTTACCCGGTGAAACTGGTATTCTAGATTATGATAGCCAACATTCATATCATATCATCCAATATGTTAATCAATTTGCAAGTTGAATTTAACGTGTGTGCATGTGATAAACCCTAATTCAATTTATTAAGCATTGCATTTAGATTGAAAAATAAATTCTAATGAATGTGTGTGGATTGTGACATCCTAGATCCAAGAATTTGAAAGAATTATGAAACAAACATCTTTATCATATTTTTTATGTAGATTTAAGATCAAAACTAGTGTTATGCATGAACATGTGATGAACAACCAAGAACATATGAAGAACACATAATTCAATTTAACGTGTGTGCATGTGATAAACCCTAATTCAATTTATTAAGCATTGCATTTGGATTGAAAAATAAATTCTAATGAATGTGTGTGGATTGTGACATCCTAGATTCAAGGATTTGAAAGAATTATGAAACAAACATCTTTATCATATTTTTTATGTAGATTTAAGATCAAAACTAGTGTTATGCATGAATATGTGATGAACAACCAAGAATATATAAAGAACACATAAGAACATTTAAGAACATTCAAACATATTCAAGGAATTTAAATAAACACTAGCATGCTCTAATCTTAAATTAACATTATAGTAGCATGAAAAACTAATTAAGGATAGAGATTATACTTGCATGCAAGATCCACACGGTGGAGGAGGAGGCTCTTAGTAGAAGTCCAAAATTTTTTTTTTTTTTTTTTTTTTTTTTTTTTTTTTTTTTGTCTTAGAATGAAGGAGAGGGGGGCTTTATATAGTAGTGGTGAAGAAAATATGAATAGAAAGTCATTTAATGAGGGTTGACAAAGGATCAAAAAGAATTATAAACCTAGACCCTATTTTAGACTTTGGGGAAAGCTGGTGTATTAAATGTAGAGATTAGTGGGAGTGATGAGCAAGTAAAATTCAGTTTTCCCATAACTACTGTAACAACCTGAAGAGCCAAATTCAAAAAATCATATCTTACTCAATTCTAATCAGAATTGTCTCGTTCTTATACTTAAATTGAAGCCTCAGATGTCTAGTTTTTAGGAAAATTAACATCGTTCACAGATTCAAAATATTCTAAAAGATATCAACAAAATGGTGAGCAGAGGTCTTTTGTAAGAAAATAATTTCAGCACAATTAACATTAATAGGTCCCAAATTAATTTCCAATTACTATTAATAGACTCCAATCACTCCCATTTCAGTCTTAATTAGTTCTAATTTACCCTAATTAAAAAGATAATTACACAAATTACTCGTTGAATAATTAATGTATAACTATCTAATTAATTAAGTGTGGCAACCTTACCAAAAAATGTAGTCCTAGCCAATCAAATTATGACACGTCATTAATCTCAAATTAATTATAATTATAACCAATTAGAATCAATTATTCATAATCACACATAGTCGAACTCAATTTGTGATAATGCATCCCGGCTGTTAAAACTTGATTTGATGATAACTTTCAATCTGATAGTCCGATTAGGGCTTGTGACCAGTCGATTTAATCGTTACAACACCAAGATCATTTTAAGGAAATGAAATTAAGGATCTAGTGGCCACAAATAAAATTCCTATTTTCAATATGAAATTACCCTTTTACCCTCCATGTGAAGTTAAATGCAAGTTGCAAAATGGAGTGTCAACAGCTCCTATCATATGACTCCTAGAAGAGATTGGTTTACTATCTATCGGTCAATTAGTGGTGGTGAATTTTTTATGGGAAATAATATGATCTTTAAGGTCTTAGGGACAGGAACCGTGAGAATTAGGATGTATGATGGTGTTATTAGGACTTTGTCTAATGTTTGTCACATGCCAAATTTTAAGAAAAATCTTCTATCTTTGGGTATATTCAATTCTCAAGGGTACAAATACACCAGCGAAGGAGGAGTTTTGAGAATTAGTAAGGGTGGTTTAGTTTTCATCAAGGGAAAATTGGAGAATGGTCTCTATATGCTACAGGGAAGCACAATTAATGCTAATGCTATTGCAATATCTACATTAGCAGATCCAAATTCAAACAATAATTGTTTGTGGCATATGCAATTAGGGCATATGAATAAGGTTGGCATGTCAATATTAAGCAAACAAGGTTTGTTCAATGTTCTGAAAATTAAGAAGCTGGACTTTAGTGAACATTGCATCTTTGGTAAGCAATGTAGGGTCAAGTTTAGTATAGAATTTTTGGTGTATTTTTTGAAATACAAGAGTGATTTTTTGTCACCTTGAAGCAATATAAGGCGCTTATTAAGAAGCAAACTTGTAACAGGATTAAGCGTCTCTGGATAGCAAATGGTTTGGATTATTGCTTAGGTGAATTTGATGAGTTCTGCAAGAATGAAGGTATAGTGAGACACCACACTGTTAGAAGAAAACTACAACAAACTTGGGTTGCAAAATGTATAAACAAAACTCTTTTGGAGAGGACTCATTGTATGCTCTCAAAATTTGGTCTGTCTAAGGACTTTTAGTGTTGAAGCAATAAATAAGGCCTACTATTTGGTAAATAGATCTCCATCAACTGTCATTGAATTTAAGATACCTTTTGAGGTATAATTTGGTACTCTTGTTGATTACTCTATTTTGAGAGTATTTGGTTGTCCTATTTATACTCATGCAAATAATGGTAAACTTGAGCGGTGGGCAACCAAGTGCATATTCCTAAGCTATGCATTGGGGATAAAAGGTAATAGGTTGTGGTGTATGGATTCAGGATCCCCATGTTAATTATTACTGGAGATGTGAAATTTGACAGGTTTGCTATTGTTGACCAGTCAAAATAGAGTATTGGAACAGTCAAATACCACAGTGTTGGTGAGCAGGTGGAGCTTGAGGTTGAAGCCTTGTGGATGGTTGCTTTGGGTGAAGAAATTGTGTCTCTTCAATATTTGTAAGGAATTGCAAATATTGACTTGGTATATTATAGGGCTTCTACAGAGAGTAGTAGCATTGTTGAATTTGTGAATTCTGATTTTACTGGTGATTTGGATAAGAAGAAATTTCTAACAAGTTATGTCTTCACATTATTTGGTTGTTCCATTAGTTAGGAGGTGACGCTACAATCGACAATTGTTTACTCTTAAATTAGTATATGTTTACAATTATATAAAAAGGTGCTTAGCAATATATAGAAAACATAAATAAAAATATTTTTAATAATTAATAAATAAGCATATCTCACCGCACTCGTATCCAACTTTTTCAAAAATTATTGTGTCCCCGCACTGCACCCACACGCGCACCAAAACTCAAATCCGCACCCATGCTTCCTAGCTCACAACTCAACTCAACCAAACTTCCGTTGGTCCAAACCAGGTCCTCCAATATTTATGAACTCCAAATAAGACTTCAAATTTGCTTCTGCTACTAATGTTGCTTAAGTTATTGTTTTGTATTCAATTCTTTATAGTGCTATTTGATTAAAATTTGGATGTCATGGAGTCAAAATTAGTTGACTACAATTTGGTATGTTTGATTCTTCATTCTTTCTCTAACATAACAAAAGCTGTTAATCTATACGTATCAAAGTTGCTTCAATGAACTTATAGTTGAAGAGCTTTGTAGTTTATGTTCTTTGATAAATGAGTAATTTTTGGGTTTATTTGATTAGTCGATTGCTCCTGTGCTGAGAAGTAATTGTTCTGAACTTGGAGTGAAGGGTTATTTTGTCAAGTGAGTTGTAAATTTGTCTTTCTAGACTTCTGCTCTTTGTGATATTTGACTGCTTTTAGTTCAGTCTTAGAATAGTTTTGATTTTCTTAGCTTTGTTTTGCAAGGAATTACAAAAACAAATACCAATGACCTACACAGAATCTAAATCAAACTAAACTATTTTTGCTTCTCTAAGATGTTATAAATTATTAATAAATTACAAATGTAGTAAATCTTAAGTTTTTGTTTGCTTTCATTGTTAGATTAGGTTCATGATTTTCGAGATTGTAGATCAAATTTTTATGTGAAAGGCTATAACTGTTGAGTTAAATTTTGTCAAGGTTGGATAAATGATTAATATAATCTTAAATAATAAGTCTTGGCATAGTTTCTACTAATTGTATAAAATTGTAGGGATAATTGTTTTACACATTCAAGAGTAACAGCTTCAATAGTTTTATTGTTGTAATGGACTAGGAAAGAATATTCAATGGTTTTATTTTTTAAAAATGAATCATATTGTTTTTATGTAAAGTAATTTAGAGGATATTACTGGCTTTAAGTCTTCTTATTGTATGCATTTCCTTGTGAGACATTTTGGCTATGTCTTTGTATTTAAGATTGAAGTTAAGGTAGTTAGATGTATTGTTTATTAGTGATCTAGGGAGGTACTGGATGAAAATTGTAAGTGACTAAAATAATTGGCAGATACATCAAAGTATGATTTTGATAAATAAACATAACCAAAAAGTAACTAGAATTAGAAAAAATTTCAATAACAACATTGTCTATATAATAGAGAGGCAAATCCAAACCATAATACTGAAACCTAAAAGCAACAGAATATTAATAACTATTGGGGTACGCGGCAAATGACATTATGTTTCTCTAAGGGAGAAGAAGGAATGGGAGTTGGCCAAGATGGTAGCACAAAGGTTAAGGTATTGGGATATTAAAAAAACTGTGTCCGCTGTGAGGAATATCACAAAAGACTTCGAGGGTTCTACTCTGCAAGTTGCATGAGACACTACAACAAAGTTGAACTTTTTTGAGGGTCAAAACCCTTGAAAAAAGTATTAAAATCCCTCAAAAGCCCACATGACCCTCGAAAGAAATGTTTTATCTTTATCTAAGATTGGCAACCTTTGAAAATTTTGAAAGAGATAAAAGAACAATAACCTTTTTTCAAGGGTCTCCCAACCCTCAAAATAAGGTTTTTCTCTTTGAAAAAAAAAAAAAAAAAAACCCCCACAGCCATGTACATAGACTTTAAAAAACCACATATTAAAAAATCTATATTATACCAAAACACAAATATCAAAACAAAATTTAAATAGCTTTCTAAGTGTAGAGAAGGAAAATTCCCAACCTATCACAAGCTGACACATCATATTACCAAGTCCACAAAATACAGCAAATTACAAAGCACTACATATTACTGCTAGGTTTTGCTATCACTACTCAAAAACCAATAGAAATTTGCCAAGTGTCATGCAAAAACAAATCACGCATCAACACATGTAAGCGATAACATAAGCATCTTTGCACGTGTAAGCGATGACATAATCAGTCCAACACGTGTAAGCGATGACATAAGCGAACCAATCAAGCTGTGACATGTGTAACCAATCAGATTCTGCCACGTGTCACTCACCTACCCCCAAACTCCTATAAATAGAAGCCTTCCTAAGGCATTTCAAGAGACCAAGACACCAAGACATCTTGGGCAGACCAAGACATCTCAGGAAGGACCTTGAAGACATCTTGAGTTCAGAAGTCTTGGTATCAAGCCCTAAAACCTCCAGCAACTTCAAAAACTTCAATCTTCAAATATGAAGAACATTCAAAGCAAAATCATCCAAAATACCTGCTTAGATCTCAAAGTTCACTGGAATCAAGCTTGAAAGCCTCCAAAAACCTCAACAAACTCTAAATCAGCGAAACTCTACGAATTCAAGCCTCTAAAGCACCAAAGAACTTCCACCACAAAACCTTCATCTACGAAGAACATTCGAAGAGGAATCATCCAAATCATATTCCTAGATCTCAAAGTTCACTGGAATCAAGCTCAAAAGCCTCCAAAAACCTCAACAAACCACAAATCAATGAAGCTCTACGAATTCAAGCCTCTAAAGTACCGAAGAACTTCCACCACAAACCCTCAAAATGGAAGAACACACAAAGAACGTGAAGAACAAAGAATTTCTAACAAGCTCATAGCCAAAAATTCATTATAATTCTGTTTTAAAGATCTTCAATTCATTTTTCAGCCAAATTGAAAGATATCTTGTGTTCAAATCAAAATCACATTACCACAATTCCATTCAACAAATCTTTCAAGGAGATCGAATCAGAGGATCACTCTTTTGTAATCACAGAGAATTGTACCACACAATCATCAATACAAATTCGAACTTGTGAAACTATTTTACTTGTTTGACTTATTTCGAACTGAGAAATTTAGTCGTCCACACCAAGTTACTAAATTCTTCATTCTTGAAGTTTATGTAGATATTTTCATATTAACATAAAGGAACTTAGTATTTTAACTAGATAAAGGAGAAAAAAAAAAGGAAGAAGAAGAAGAGAAATGAATCAGTACAAGAACCATACATGATCAAAATCCTAATCTTAATATTATTCTATTTCAATGCAAAACAATCTGATGTATTAATGTTTAAAGGGTCTCACATAAAGGATTCTGCATTCTCCTAGTACTTCTCAATGATTGATGCATAGCCACTAACTTTCTCTTGCATTAAGAACTGCAAGGAAATAGACAAACCAATTAATCATGCACTTGTTAAATGGTTGAGGTGTTTGATTGAAAAATTGTCATACAATGAAGTCCATATTGATAAGAACAAGAAGATGTAAGTTCAATAATCAAATCTCTACAACCAAGTAAATATCCTGACCCAAAATGTATTGCCAACATTATCTAGATGGTATTTATCAATAAAAATCTTACTCAAAGTTGAAAAAAAAAAAGTTTTCCTTTCTAACTATTCTTGGGTTTCATCCCTTCCTATGAAATCTGTTTCTAGGTTTTTCAATTATTAGCCACACAATTTCAATCCAAATCAAAGCAAATAATTGACTCACTCCCAATTCTTAAAGGCATCATGCAAATAGGTCAAGTTCTCTCTTATAAAATGCATAATACAAACAGTTAAGTACATTTGAAGTAAGATTAGACAAGTATGAACATGCATATACCTATTTCCTCATAAACAAAATGCACAAGACATTAACAAGTACTCAGCAGGATGTAAAAATAGTAAGGAATTATCAAATGATGATGTTCTTAGAAAACTAAACTGTGAATCCCTTGACTAGAACTTACATGAATGCAACCTTTGACAGCAGCATGACAACAAAAGCCTGTGGTAGTTCCCTGTGACCATAAATTGGATACATAAAAGCCCCAAGTGCATTTGGAAACCTGAGAGGGACAAGAATCATAAAAGCACATACTTATGGTACCTTGCTTCTTAAAATAAAAACCAACCAAACATTCTTGATCAAGGATGCAAACAAGAAACATAATGCTCTAGTGATACAGTCAAGACAGTAAAGCCCCAAAACCATCCATTATCCAGACAAAGATTACATACACTTGATGAACCTATTCACACCATTTTAACAAGAAACATATATGTAATGGTTTTCTTTCATATGTAGGCTATTATTGATTGATGAAATTAATGTCCATATAAACTCACACATACAAAGAGGAGGTCCAATAAAGTTTTATACCTTGGGCTTATTTGTTTTAGCAGAAACAATTTGGGAAAGTTTGCTCAATGAACTTTCCTGACCATTACCGAATCTAGTAGCCCCCACGTCTATAACATCATCATCGAAATCATCATACGTCACAAGTCGTCTGTTTTATTCTAGCTTCAATGAATTAGTACACAAAATTTCAGAAAGAAGCCAATACTAGAGAGCTTAGGTAGAAACAGTACCCATGAACTTAAGTATCTAGCCTTATCAAACTTTGAAGCTCTGGAACTAAGGATACCCTCTTGTTTCAATCTTTCTTTGATGGCAACTCTTACTTTTAACATTTCCATGCTTTGTACACCAACTTGATCACTTTGCCATATTTTAACAGTTGCACATAATCCAAATTGCAGCAACAAATATTTATGTTAAAAGAAAAGATATATGGGGACATGTCCTAGATATGGTCAAGTAGCATAAAAAGAACCATGTAGCAGACTCGAAATAGTTAGGATTTATCTTAGTTGTGTTGAATTGAGTTAAAATAGAAAAATAAAAATTAAACATAACTAAAATGATTGATATTAGAAAAGAAACATGAAAAGCATCAAACTTATAATCTCAAATTTGTGATCACACAACAGCACGAACATGTCACAATTTTTTTTAAAACTCCCTATACATGTCATTTCCATTGTTAGTTTTTCAAGCAACTCATACAAATTAATTCAAGCAATATGACACATACCCCACTGGACATGCCCAAAGACGCTAGGTCATATTACTGCATTGAGTAACATTATATTCTGAGCAAACATCTAAGAATTTTTCATATATAGATTAATTTTTTCTTAGTTCTTTTATTTATAAACTAAACCAAACACACTAAACATGGCTAAAGTTGCGCATGACTCAAGTCAGATTAATTGAGTCAAATGACACTAGTAACAAGACTGCTACTGCCTGTCGTTAAAAGGAAGGGAAAATCAACTGGGAATGCAATCTAAGCATTCTTTCATCAAACAACAGTCATAGAAGTTAATTTTAGTAATATTTCCACATAGAACCTAAAAATTCAAGCTTTACTTACTATTTTTCATCCAAAATCCAAATAGCAAAATCAACCAATAATTTAGCTCAAATCAAACCAGAATGTACAAATGAATCCCAAAATCCTCTCAAATACATCATTCTTTTCCTACAATTTTTAGATAGCCAAACAGATTCTCAAATGAATCAAAGAAATTTAATAAAACTCAAATTTCAGCACAAGTTAACGGTTAGGGATTTGAGCTAGAAAATTTACCAATTGAAAGCACCAACAATAAAATTATAAAAATAATAAAATAATAAAAATTTTCAACAAAAACAAATCTCAACAAAACTGATACAATACAAACTCATTTATTTTCCTATGATTTCTCAACAACCAAACAAATTCTAAACGAGTCCAAAGAAATTTAATCGAGCTCAAATTCCACCATAAAGCTAACGAATTGAGCTAGAATTTCAAAGCAATTGAAATAAATATAACTGTTAAAATAAATAAAAATTCAAACAAAGCCTATTCATTTCAAACAATTTCTCCAAATACAGAATCCAAGTAAATCTATAGAAATGCAATGAAATGAAAAGCTGTAGAAGATCGTACCTAGTAGAATCGGATATAAGTGTAATTTCCATAATTTATCGGGAAACAAATAGAGAGAGACAGACCTGTAAGCGGAAAATGGGGTGGCGAAGAGTGCTTAGTCTATCAACGGCTCGCTTGTCGTCGAAGATGAGATAGCTGACCACCGCAAATCAACCCGTCGAAGATGAGATGAGCTCTGATCTTTGAGTTTTCTGAGATGAGTTCAGATCGATTTTGAGAGAATTTTATGAGATGAGCTACAATTTTAAGAGAATTTTCTAATTGTGTGAGGAGTTTCTGAGTGTGGAGTGAGGAAAAAAAAAAAGAAGAGTTTTCCCTTTTGTATTTTAATTTTGGACTTTATTTCAAGGGTTGGAAATTTTGAGATATCTTCTATAAAAGGTTGTCATAGGTTGCGTTGAAAAATGTTTAAATTTGGAGGTAAAATTAGTGCTGGAGTGTAAAAACTAGCCCGCCTAATTTTAATAGATTATTCCAAGGGTTGTATAGGTTTATTTCGAGAATTTTAATGACCCTCTAAATAAAGCTAATCAAACTTGCTCATGCGCCCCAATTTTTAGTAATGGTTTCGGCACTTTTTAGTCCACCCTTGAGAAAAGTGGGTTGAAACAAGTCAAGTTTGTTGTAGTGAGACAACCTTCGATTGTATCAACAAATACATGATATCCCCATCATTGGGATGAAAAGCTAGCACCGATATCACAGGAGGGCAAGGCCAATTCCAGTCGTTTATATATTCTGTGAGCGAAGGAGATTTTTCTGAAACCATTTGGCTGAAATACAGCTCGTGCTTCAAACTCCATTTGCCTCCTGCTCGGCTTCCATTATTTTCATTATCAAAGTCCTTGAGCTCCCAAACGCGTAAACGGGGATACGCATAACCTGAGACCTGACATGTCCTCAGGCAGCCGTGACACAGGCCAAGGCAATTGATTTCAGGGAATGGCTCCAATTCTACAGGCTGCTCGATCATACAACATGTGCTGCTGTTGCTGTTGTTGATCTTGAACGGGTCGAACCCGAGAAGACGGCCACCATCAATGGGCCAAAAATGAAAACCTTTATAGGGGACAGTGTTAATATATAGGGGTTAGAGACAATCGAAATTCACCCAGGTTGGGTGGACAAAACCACGGAGTCCCTCCATTCACCGGTGTCAGACGAGAAAACGTGAATGTTAAATTGGCTTAAGTTGGTGCGTGTGCTAAGAATGAGCACCACCCTGAAACTAGAACTGATTCGTGTATCATTGCTGTCGTCATAGCTGCTGATGATCCCAGCCCGTAGCTGCAATAAACGATGAGGAAGAGGAAGAGGACGTGGAGGGAGCTTGAGACATTGCCTAGTGATTGGATTGATGACAGTGTAAACGACTAAGGTTTTCAATTCACCAGGCTGCTGCTGCACCACCACACAGTTACTACTTTCGATCCCTAACAGCAAGTCATTACACGAAGCTTGAATCCAACCACTGTGACGATCGCGTAGATAAGCAGCGACAGGTTTCAATTCACATTCAGACTCAGAATTTGCCGGTGTTATGAGGAGACGTCGCTTGAAGTAGTGGAAAGCATCGTACTGGTAGAGCAAGGTAAAGGGTTGTGGCTTCTGTGAGTGTTGTGGCTTCTGTGAGTGTTGTGCAACAAAGCGGCGAGCAAAATAAGGAGTAGAGATAAGAGAAAACCAGCAGCTTTGATACCCACTTGCAAGTTAACACAACCGTGCGTAATGGCAGTAAAACCAAAATTTCCATCAATACCCAATCCGGAAGGTCGTCCATGGTGCTTGGGCTGCTGCGATTATTAATAACATGAGAATTTATGAAAGCAAATTCTTCTTTCGCATCCATACAAGTACAAGGATCCATGAGACAATAAACTCTTGAATTATCTCTTTTCTGTTTAGGGTTGGCGACAGAGAAAAGTGAGAGACTTTGGAACTGCTTACATATTTATATATAGAAGATATATAAGATAAGGTGGTTTACTAAAACCAATCGGACTCAGAGATAGTTCAAGAGTTTGGATTGGGAAAAGCTAATGAAATTGTTTTCAAACACTACTTGTTTTCTAAAACGTTTATTCTTTTTTAGTACTACTTTTTTTCAGATATTTGTTAACTAATGAAATTCCTTTTTTTTTTTTCCCCCATTTTAGTCAATCTAAATTTCTCCTTTGTGGAAAAAGAAAAACATTCGTGGTTGATTGATACCTTGCTTCTTCAAATCAAGGTATCAATCAACCATGAATATTTTTCTAATTAAGGAGAAATTTAGATTGACTAAAATGAGGGAAAAAAAAATCTGACAGTATAAGTTATCTTACAAGTTTAAGTTAATAATAATAATTAAAAAAAAAAAAGGGAATTTCATTAGTTAACAAATATCTGGAAAAAAAAAAAAGTACTAAAATAGAATAAACGTTTTAGAAAACAAGTAGTATTTCAAAAAAAATTTCATTTGCTTTTCCGAATCCAAACTCTTGAAATATCTTCGAGTCCAATTGGTTTTAGTAAACCATTTTATCTTATACATTTTTTTATATATAAACTAGCTTGTAACCTCATGCATATGCATAGATAAATTTAAAAGATATACATTAAGATGAATAGTATTATTCTTATATATATAATTTAAATATTATTAATGGTCTTTTTTTTTTTTTAACTCTAAACCTTTAAAAAGTTTTGTAATAATATTATTAGGTAGAAAATGTAAATTGTCCATTTTTAAAAAAATTTCTATGTTTCTTAATTCTAGACTCTTTGGTTTTGTACGCAATAACTCATTTAGATGGATATTTATGACATGATCCTACATTTAAATCCAAAATTAAGAAATAAAACTCTATCTAAAAATAAATAATTTAGAATACATAGCGCAAAATTGGATTCAATTGTAGAATCTAATTGGATTTTCTCTAAACTTTGTCTATTAATATATATATATATATATATATATATATATTTGTAAGCAAGTCTAGAGTCTCTCACTTTAAGTATTATTCTTATATATATAATTTAAATATTATTAACGGTTTTTTTTTTTTTTAACTCTTTAACCTTTAAAAAGTTTTGTAAGAATATTATTAGGTAGAAAATGTAAATTGTCCATTTAAAAAAAAATTTCTATGTTTCTTAATTCTAGACTCTTTGGTTTTGTACGCAATAACTCATTTGGATGGATATTTATGACATGATCCTACATTTAAATCCAAAATTAAGAAATAAAATTCTCTCTAAAAATAAATAATTTAGAACACATAGCGCAAAATTGGATTCAATTGTAGAATCTAATTGGATTTTCTCTAAACTTTGTCTATTAATATATATATATATATATATATTTGTAAGCAAGTCTAGAGTCTCTCACTTTTCTCTGTCGCCAACCCTAAACAGATAAGATAATTCAAGAGTTTGTCTCATGGATCCTTGTACAGATGCAAAAGAAGAATTTGCTTCCATATATTCTCATTCTATGAATAATCGCAACAGCCCAAGCAATATGGATGAGCTTCCGAATTGTGTGTTGATAGAAATTGGATGTAGTTTAACGCTAAGTTTACAACTTTACTCAATAAAATACATATTATTTCATATTTGGAAAATCTAACTATTAAACTACATGTTCTTTATGCACTTAATACACATGTCAAATTTTATGTCAATCAAATATTATTTACTAATGATCTATAAATTTATATTTTGTGTATAATTTTAAACTACAAAAACTTGCTATTTAAACAATTTATTGATGATATAACTATTATTCTTTAATTTTCTAGAAATTTTGCAAGCATAGAAGATATAAGAAGAAGGTGTAATCCAATGGTGAATTTGTCAAAATTTACTTCCAATAAAAAAATATTGAGTAAGGTTGTAACCTAAAGTTAAACCAATTTTGTAACTAAATTTTTTTCATAAGAAAACACCAATAATATTTTATATTATATATATAATAATAATAATAAATAAATAAATAAATAAATAAAAACCCTCGCATAGTGTGTGTAAAGAAGCTAGTTTTATTTAGAGTCTTTCTACAAGCACGAAACAATACATGAAAAATTTCACGTACCCTCACAAACATTAATTTTCGGTAAAATTCTTTATGCATTTAGAATTCCCATTTTATTCTTTATTGTGGAAAAATACAAAAGCCTGCATTGTGAATACTGAAGCCTCCGTCTATGAGAAGATTATGTCCACTCACATATTTTGAGTCATCACTTGCAAGAAAGCGAGCAGTCTCAGCAACATCCTCCGGCTTGAGAACCTCACCCTTGAGGTTTGAATAAACATGGGAAGCTTCATCATCATCCATCTTAAAAAATTTCATTGCCAAAGGTGTAGCAACTATATAGGGTGACACACAATTCACACGAATGCCAAAATGTCTGAGCTCCACTGCTGCATTTTTCGTTAATCCATGCACAGCATGTTTTGAGTTTGTGTAGGCATGCGTTGCACCGCCTGCAATGGTTGAGGATGCGCTTGCAGTATTGATTATACTGCCTTTGCGAGTCGTGATCATCACTCGGGCTGCATGCTTGGTGCCAAGGAAAGCACCTACCAGGTTGACTTTAACCACTTGCTCAAAATTAGCCTTGGTGTTCTCAAGGATGTTGAATTTGGCTTCCCCAACTATACCAGCATTGTTGTACATAATGTCTAGCTTACCATACATGGAAACGGCATGGTTAACAGCATTTTTGACGTCAGTTTCCTTGGTGACATCACAATGGACAAAGGTTGTTGATTGAGGATTTAGTTCTTTGCATATAGAGTGACCCAATTCATCTTGCACGTCTGCGATTACAACTTTAGCTCCATGTTTTGAGAATAGTCTTGCAATGGACGCACCAATGCCGCTAGCCGCACCAGTAATTAGTGCCACTTTTCCTTCTAGCCTATCACATTTTTACATGATATTATTTTTCACTTTTATTGGTCAGCAATTTGGAGAGAGGATATTACTCATATAAAGGTTATGTAGCAAAAAATGTATTATTCCTAACATTACATATAAAAAAAAAATTATTTACTCGGAGAGAAGATAATTTTCTTAAAATATTGTCCTTTAACTAATGAGACATATAGAGGCAAGAGAGCTAAAATTGTTTCATACCTTCTTGCTTCAGATGGGAGTACTGAGAAACTTCCCATGGTCGATGAAGTTAGAGTATGTGTTCGAAAAATGAAAATGAAACCCAAAGATTATCACAAAATTGCTTTGTGATCTCTCCTTTAACGTAACTAACTTATATAGAGGCAATGTGTCACCCCCTGCATTCCCAAGTGTGACATAATTGCACTGTTTGCTTACTACAAATAGCATTGCTTCCCACAAGAATTGGTTCAGATTAGGTTAGACTAATTTGGGCCATTTATTTGACTAATTGTATCAAGGTTTGCATCATTATCTATTGAGGAATTCTACTGGATATATATATATATATATATATTTGTCACAACTCTGACGTAAAATTAAGAGTGGTGGAGAAAATGGTATGGCACTAGCCCTAGATTAGGACTAATTTTTTTCCAGCTTTTCACAAAAATAGTCATCTATCCATGCGAAAAAGTATTTTATATAAAATAATATCACATCATCTATATCAAAATCCTATAAACGAAAGACGTGTGCAAAAATAACTACCTATTAACACATGTATTTCATTTGTTTGTAAGTTATTTATTTTGATACCATTAACATGGTATCATTTGATATCAAATACGTTCTCCTATCCATGCAATACATGGGAATATATAATTATTTTGTAATGTATTATAATATAATTTCTTCACTTAA
Source organism: Quercus suber (assembly GCF_002906115.3). NCBI lineage: Eukaryota > Viridiplantae > Streptophyta > Magnoliopsida > Fagales > Fagaceae > Quercus > Quercus suber. The sequence goes on from NW_027070186.1 coordinate 218,449, forward strand.
ATTTGTTGAAGATAATTTCTCTCTCTCTCTCTCTCTCTCTCTCTCTCTCTCCATATTTATCATTCTATTATAGTGGGTGTGTTTGATTGATATTATCCTTTTTTTTATTTTTCTAACTTCTATGATAGTTTGTAATGTTTTCCGAAATCTTTGTTAGTATATCTACATTTTTTAAGTTTAAAATTTATTATTCAAATTTCTACTTCTCTTAAGGAAATTATCATGATAATCAAAACTGTTTGTTCTATTTAGACTCCTTTTTAAAACATATTAGTTTAACATAATGAATTGGCCAAGTAGTTACTTAGGTTAATTATGAGATTTAGGTTTTACACATGCAATCATATTATTTAGTGTGAAAAAGTAAAGAAACCAATAATATGATAATTCAAGAAAACCAATGAAACTAATTGTTTTATAGTAAAAAACTTATGAATAATTTAACCTAGTGATCCTCAAGGTAAACAAAACCATTACGATAGAATGGAAGTTTACAATAGATTTAAATCCTAAATCTAAAGTTACCTCTTGTAGAACTTACTAACATGACCACATACAGTTCCAACTCCATAGACTCTTCTAGTAGTTACTTAGGTTAATTATGAGATTTAGGTTTTACACATGCAATCATATTATTTGGTGTGAAAAAATAAAGAAAATAATAATATAATAACCCAGAAAAACTAATGAAATCAACTATTTTATAGTAAAAAACCTAAGAATGATTTAACCTAGTGATCCTCAATGTAAACAAAACCATTACAATAGAATGGAAGTTTACAATAGATTTAAATCCTAAATCTAAAGTTACCTCTTGTAGAACTTACTAACACAACCACATACAGTTCCAACTCCGTAGAATCTTCTATCTTGAATTTGTTGAATACAAACTCCAACGTTTGTGGCTTTGAAATCTCACTCAAAGGTTTCAGATCACCGTCAATAGTACATCTTTATGTAACAACTTGTTTCCACTAGTTCTTGATTGTAGATCTCGTTCTGGTAGATGCTTATAAAGTTAGAAGGTTATAGAAGCCTTACAGATCTCACAAGAGTAACTAACAAGTCTTCCAAGAGTTTCTAATATGTAATTAGGGTTTTTCTTTTATACCTAGTAGTGTTGAACTAAAACCCTAGAAGTTTTCATGGGCTTGGCCTAATTTAAAATCTATAGAACACGATTTTCGACTGGTCAAACCTATCTTTTGATCAGTTAAGCTTCAAAGTAGCTTGCTTCTTCTTTCTGCAACTTGACAATTCTTAAATCTTGACTTGAACAATCTTGAGCAATATCTAACATCTAATCTTGACATGTTTTTTTCTCGATTTGCCAACATATATAAATCTGAAAACTAAACATTTAATCCTAAATATTTAGAACCTAAAAAAAAAAAACTCATCACAAAATTACTTTAATTATATTACTCAAACAATTGATATGTATATTCAACTGATACATAGCAATCACAACTAATATGAAAATTAACAAACTCATATTAATTTCAAAAAGGTAGAGAAATGTTCTAATTTTTTTTATAAATCATTTAGAAGTTTTATTGATAAATTAAAAAAAAAAAAATCAGTATTTTGTTTATACAACAGCACTAAGGAATGCTTGGTTGAGTCTCTTCTAACCATATGTGATCATCATTACAATCCCCTAAAACTGTGACTACCATTAGATTTATGAACCATACATAGTTTTTTTGGAGAGAAAAATAAAGTGAATAGTTGGACATTTCTACTATCCCTATAAATAATTGTTGCGTGGTTATTATGAGAAATTTTCTACCATCCAAAGAAAGGCGAAAATATGTTAGAATAGTTTGGAAAAAATATTTATTACTAATTGACGAAAAAAGTTAACAATTAACAATCACAGAAAATGAGAAAAAAAAAAGTTAACAATTTAAAACACAAAATTAAATCACATCAATACAAAGTAGAGTTCCAAAGAACATAAAAATTCATCATCCTAAAGTAAATTTAGAAAAGGAAAGAGAAAAAAGGAAAAAATAACCTTTTTGTGTGGAATTAGGAGAGAGAATGACAAATTCATAATAAGAGGATGAGAATAAGATCATCCAAAATAAAAGAAGATAAATGGATAAAGGAATAGTGATATTAAGGTAGACAATATGGGGTGATGAAAAGGTAAACGGGAGGGAGTAATATTAGAGAAAGTGAAACAATAAGTTTAGAAATTAATAGTAAAAAAAGAGTTAAAAATAAGAGAGATGTGATATTTTGATTGTTAAATAATGGAGTTTTTATTTCACCTTAAATGAATAAATTTCTAAAAAAATTATAGGAAAAAAATCAATTGTCATTTTTTTTTTAAAGATTCTCTATTGGCAAATTATTATTTTCCCAAATTTGATGATGATTATAATGCATTGTAAAGTTTATTTTTATTTTTATTTTTTTTTCATTCAGTTCTGCTACCCTTAAGTTAGTATATCCTTGTAGGGACTCAACTTGGATTTGACCCTGAGTATGAATGGGTTTTCAGCCCAACAAGCCCAAACAATAAATTTGTAGAGAGTGGGTTACAGGTTTAGGCGCTGGCCGTCGTTCACCAAGCATGAACTCTTTTTTATAAAAGAAAATACTTAGTGTTTATTTACAACTGGGGGGATGCTCCTCGGCCCGTGGCCGAGGAGCCCCTTTTCTTCTCCTTTTTTCCCCCCCTTCTTTACTTTACTTGCTTTTCTTATATAGTCTTCATCTTCCTATCTCCTTCTTCCATCTGTTGATCATCCATTTGCCTCCCCTCTGACCGTCCGTCCCATCAGAGGCCTTATCAGTACTCAAGTGGTTCACTCTGATCAACGTTGCCCTGCCAAGGGGTTATATCCCCATTAATGCGGCCAGAGGGGTTAGGTGAATGCTTTAAGTGTGAGGGTGACAGCTTACTTTGGGCCTGGTCTTTCCCAAAAATCATCCTTGTCATGCCGAGGACGAGGAGGTCCTCGGCGTGGATCCGGAAAAGAGGCTTTCCCCAGTTTAGCCTTAAATGGTCAGTATTCCTCGGCGTGGGCCTTGGGCCTGCTACACGATGGGCCGAGGCTATCAGGCCCACAAACCCCACAATAGCCCCTCAAAACCCTACTGCACGTTCCCTCGGACGGGGAGGAGGGTTTTGATACCTGCGGGCCCTCTAGACGAGTCGCCCCACTCCGGTTCGTGTTAATGTTGGCGACTTTTCGACTGCCCGATGCGCGTTTTTGACGTTTCAAGACTTAATGTGTGCCCACATTAAATTTTGGCGGCACCACGTTTCTCACTTTCAACGGTATGATGGTAATTGTTCGGTAGGGATCTCCTGCTTTTATGGGCAAGCGGTTACATTTAGGGAACCTAAGGGGGAGTATAAGTACCTGTTTGAACCGCCTGGTTTCCTCATTTTCGCGCTTACAATTATTGATGCGTATGATTTGAATCTGGTTCAACTTGCACACTACCTGAAGAGCATCGTCATACTTCTGTAAGTCTTCTTCTTCCAGTGACCCCAAATTTTCCTTGGTTCTATTCCTTCTTTTCTTCTTCTGGAATTTTTAGTTGTCCTTGGGGGATGGGTAAGTTTAAGAAGTTGGTTGAGTCCGACGAGATGATGAACAAATTCATCGTAGACTATGGGATACCCAATAATGTGAGTCTGAAGTACTGTGAAGAAGGGGAGTGGTACATTAGGAGGAGAGAGGGTGAAGTCGTGATCCCGATAGTCGCTTTCGTAGAGGGAGGGATGAGAATCCCTATGAGGCCAGTGACTCTCAATTACCTTAGGCATTT